>NW_022605607.1:288629-291122 GCF_008692095.1 Etheostoma spectabile | reverse complement strand
GATATTCAGTGTCCTGTCCCAGAGGAGAGAAGAGACTAGAACATATTCACATTTAACAAGCCCACAGCAGAGAATTTGTACTCTTTTTATCAGAAAAAATGACTCAAGCCAGTTAACTGATTCTCAAAAGAGTGCCGATTAACTTAACTATTCTCTAGGTGTCCTGATATTTTTCCATGTCTGTCCCTTTGAGTGCATTTGTCTGGTGTGGGCTTTACCCCTGTCTGCCTCAGATCCTCATATCTCCCCTCCCACTGGAGGCAGATGGCAGCATGTGAAGCGTGTCAGCGATGTGGGTCTAATGTATTCTACCCTGAAATTAAAATGTTGGGGGGGGATTTCATACAGTCAAGTAGGCGACCATTTCCTGAGCTTTGTCTTAGCTTGTCTGAGATCAGGAACAAGAGAGCAGCGAGGAATCTTAAGTGTGGATTTACAACATAATGGCTGCTTCCAATAAAAGCTTCGTTAGGTGTCAGACTTCAATATGTATTACTAAATCAAAGTGCTTTCCTGTCCTTCCTTTGGTGGACTCATTGCATTGCAAATGTGCCACACTAAAGCTGACTAAAATAACACATAAAAAGCATTCCCAAAGGCGGTCTGTCCTTGGTCTGCTGCTTTGTCTCAAGCTCGCTGATGCTATCGGCCATTTATAGAAGCTGAGATGAAAGAATCAAAGCAAGCCGTATCTCGGATGACTATTTCAGTCGTCCATTAAACCCAAAAAATTTGATACAATATCAGGTGTATTTGAGATTGCACTCTGTGTTTGAGGAGTGTCACGGCTGCTGAGCGCCGGTCTTCTGTCGACCCCCCTCAGCCGGTCTCGGTCTCGAGACCGGCTGCACAATTCATACACAAGGCAACTCAAAGTGCTTTACAGAGACACATTGTAATGGAACAGTTAAAGTACATTCAAGACACAAAGCACAATTAAAACGAGAGAATACATTTACCATGACGCCGCCTGTTGTCCTCGGGTCTAATCTGACCCCTTTAAAAAATGTCTATATCTGAAATATGAGTTTCTTTTTAACCAAATTACCATAAAAATGGATTGGATTCCTTGCAACACTCTTTGCAAATACAACTGATCACTTTCATTCCTCCACTATTAGTCAGAATAATTAATAATTTCTGCTTTTTTTAACTTAAATACTAGATATAATTCTATATAAATGAGGGTTATTGACCATGAATTCCAAAAAGTATAAAACTAGTAAGGTGGTGTTAGTGAAAACAAAAAACAAAAAGTCTGAAAAAGGGGCAAAAATGTCAAATTTATGTCCATTTTTGACCTGGGAAGACAACACCTGGGTTAGAACACTGCGCCTGGCTAGCTCACCTGGTAGAGCGTCACCTGCGGCCCGTCGCATGTCATTCCTCCTCTCGCTCTCCTTTAATGTCTAAGCTGTCCTGTCAAAATAAAGGCCTGACATGCAACAAAACTTAAAATATGCCAGTTAGTCAGGACTCCAGACTGCAACCATGCGACTGGTCACACGTGTGCAAACTGGCGACAAAAATTATTCCAAATTCCATGTATAAAGCGAGGAGGAAACCACTTTGACAGGTGTGGCTGAAGTGTGTGTGTGTGTGTGTGTGTGTGTGTGTGTGTGTGTGTGTGTGTGTGTGTGTGTGTGTGTGTGTGTGTGTGTGTGTGTGTGTGTGTGTGTGTGTGTGTGTGTGTGTGTGTGTGTGTGTGTGTGTGGGGGGGTCAGTTAGAGATTAGTCAACTGCGTGGGTAACATCTACACCTTCTGTGTCACACTCATCGTCCGTGAAAATCAACCATGCATCCAATCAGCAGTCAGCAGTGATTAGAGACAATTCTCTCCGACCAATCAGCAGTCTGCAGGGATTAGAGACGATTCTCTCCGACCAATCAGCACTCAGGTGCAGGTTTTCACATCGGCTGTTGGTCTCGCCTCAACTCGCTTGGAGCCTCGACTAAGGTAGTACTACATAAAGTACCTGTTAGCAGGAACCAGGGGCTTTTTTTTCGTAATGGAAAACCAAAAGAGGCGAGTCGAGTAGATACCATGCAGTGGGAACACGCCATTTGTTGGGTCCTACAGCAGCCCGGTCCCAGACGACCTGCTTCGTAGGGAGAAATAATCGATCATGGTTTTAAGTCAAAGACCTTTAAGTGCTCTCAGGTCTTAGACAGAATCGGGATGGTATTACTCACCCTCAACCTGCTTCCTCTCTGTTTCACACCCAGCATGCCCTGCAGCGCCGGACCTCACTGTCAACTCGCAACAAAGAGGAAAACCTCCAGATAAACTCGGACTGACACACTCTTACGGTCAGCTTGAGTTGTATTTGGTGAGACAATATGTCGGGGTCTAGCGGTGTCAGAGTGGTTTATGGTTGCAGGGCGAGATCAAATGTCTCCGGTGTGCCGAAGTAAATCAGGAGAGACCGTGAGCAGGCAGTTCTCAGCAGGCCTCCATCACTCTCGCAGTGGGACCTCTGGACACTGCATTA
>NW_022605607.1:281304-288619 GCF_008692095.1 Etheostoma spectabile | reverse complement strand
CACACACACACACACACACACACACACTCTAAGGCTGGGCGATATGGAGAAAATCAAATATCACAATATTTTTGACCAAATACCTTGATATTGTAGTGTTGACTAATGGCTTTCCCAAAATATTGACACAATGAGATTTTTGATTAATAATCATCATTAATGTAGATATAATGACTAAGTGAGTTAAAGGATAATATTACAACAGGCTGGTAAGTTCAGAAAATGACAATAACATCCCAGAGTCCGGTCTAGACCAGGGGCCTGTTGCACGAAAGTAGAATAAAGATATCCAGGATAAGTGAAAAAGCGCAGCTTGACTTAGTGAGACCTGCTCATCGCGGCTTAATCGGTTGCACGTTTGCCGAGCCAGGATGAACAGGTGGAGCTATGTCCAGCCAGGTGGAGATAGCTGGGATAAGTGCACGTTCACGGCTTTCTCAAATAGACCACGGTATTGATCACAGATATACTGATGCAGATATGAGAAGACGCATGCGCCACGTGTTTCACCCAATGAGCAGCAGCTTCTGATGGACAGTAACGAGGAGGGGAAGAATATAAAATGCAGAGAGGGAAATAGGTCTGTTGTCAAATGGAGAGAAAAAGCCCGACATAGCGGACCCGACTGAATGTGTGGGGGTTTAAAAATATCTACTTTGCCTTAAAAGTGAGCAGAGGGAACTAATGTCCCTCGGGAAATGGACCCTACGGACTTTAGGCTTAATTTCAAACCCTTATTCACAACGTGAGAACATGTTTTACAACCATGCCCAAATCTCTATAAGCTATATAAATTCTTTGTACAATTATGTTCATACAGAACAATCAAAAGGGACAACAACTAAAAAAAATTAAATACTTCAAACACGCTGTGAACATATGTAAAACAATATCATGTTTTTTTATTCTTCTGAAGTGACCGCACCAAAAAAAAGATTAGAACATTGTGGTTTTCCCCGTGTGATGAATGATACCCACTACATACGTGCTGTATATAGACCACGTTATTATACCGGTGATGTGAGACTTATTGAGAAGGTTACACCCAATGTAAGCTGTAATAAAAAACAATAGGCCCACTTATTAAGGAGTAACATAAACTGTCTTTATTAGAGAAGGACAAGCGACAAGAACATGAAATCATGAATGTATTGGTCTCTGACCAGTCTGCCATTATTATCATCTGGAATATCTCTACATTATTATCATCTGGAATATCACTACATTAATATCGTCACACTTAATCTCCGGAGCGTCCTGTAGAAACCTGAAGCTGAGACCACGGACGCTGCGCTGCTCATCTCTACTTTTACAGAGAGAGTGGACACTGACGCGACTCGCAGGTCTGCCGCCGGGCAGCGGCCAACGGGCAGCGGCCATCAGGCAGCGGCCAACGGGCAGCGCCCAACCGCACGGCCAACGGCACGGTCCAACGCTCAGCGCCACCGTGCACCGAGCACGCAGCGCCAACTGGCAGCGGCCAACAGGCACGCAGAGCAGCGGCCACGGGCAGCGCAACAGCAGCGGCCAACAGGCACCGAGCAGAGCGGCCAACGGGCAGCGGCCAACGGCCGCAGGCCACAGGCACCGGCAGCGCAACAGGCAGCGGCACAGGCACCGAGCCAGCGGCCACGGGCAGCGGCCAACGCACCGACAGCGGCCAACGCAGCGGCCACAGGCGCGGCACAGGCACGGGGCAGCGGCCCCAACAGGCCGGCAACATGCCCCGGGCACGCCACTGCCGCGGCCAACGGCACGGCCACCGGCACCGGCACCTTGCCACGGGCAGCGGCCAACGGCAGCGGCCAACGGGCACGGCACGCCATCGGGCCGCGTCCACCGCAGCGGGCCCCAACGGGCAGCGGCCAGCCCAGCGGCCACGGAGCGCCAGCGCGCGGCCATCGGGCAGCGCCAGGCGGCATCAGGCACGGCAGCGGCCATCGGCCACGGCAGCGGCCATCGGGCAGCGCGGCAGCGGCCATCGGGCAGCGGCCAACGGGCAGCGGCAGCGGGCCATCGGCCAACGGGCAGCGGCCACGGCAGCGCCATCGGCCCCGGGCAGACGGCAGGTCATCGGCAGCAGGCAGCGGGCAGCAGGCATCGGCCATCAGGCACCCGTGCACGGGCACGGGCACCGGGCAGCGGGCAGCGGGCAGCGGCCATCGGGTAGAGACCACCGCCACCGGGCTCCTCAGGATTGTGTCAAATTTGCGTTGCGCTTCATTTTTCAACAGGTTGTAGTCTTTACGCATTTATATTGATGCATCCCTATTAGACATAAATAAAAAACTCCAACTTGGTATAATCCAACATACACCACGAAACAAACAGACAGATACACAAAGAGATAAATAACTAAATAAAGCTCTAATAAAAGACAGATTAAAAAGCTACGTCTTCAGTTTCCTTTTAAAAAGCACCAGCGTTCTCCGCTGCCCTCTGCTACGTGCGTCTATTTTGTAGAAATAGCCCGACTGAAAGGTGGAACTCGGCACCTTTAATCCACCACCAACCGGTTTTTCCTCCATAACTGGACCAGGACGGTGTCTGGCAAACAGCGCCACAAAGGAGGTGAAGAATAGAGGCTGCAGGCCCTTATTACCTCCCGCTTCAGGCCTGGTGCCGGGCACACCGGTGCAAGGAGATCAGTCAGTGCTCTGCTGCACGTTAGCCAAACCCCATCTATCGGTATCGGCATTTAACTTTTTTGTCCAAGTTTTTTGTCACTTTTGCTTTTTTACTTTTGCCGTTGGTTTCTATGCTTTTTTGAAAATGTTCTTCTTTTTTGTGACAAGTTTTTGAAGATTTTTCCAAAGATTTTTACCATTTTTTTCAACGTTTCTTTAATCAGTTTTTTTCTTCAAATGCTATAAAATTGAATAAAACACCCAAATTCAAATAAATTAACAATATTATATATAATATAATAATACTAATATAATATTGATCTGTATTGAGTCATACGAGAGTAGGGAGGCCTAACAAGACAACTACTACGGGTCGGATACTGGGGAAATTCATTAGTAAAAGTAAAAATATCACAAAAGCGCCGGGGAAATAACTTTTTTTATAGAGCTACAAACGAATAAAGCAATTAGAAGTTGGATATTCTGAGCCGTGTTACAAAGTTGATGTTCTCTAATGATAATTAAGGATTATTCTCGGAGGCACGGAGCTTTTTCCAACAGTCACTGAAGCTCATTTTTACTGTTAATGGTTAACGTCGGCGTTCTCTCTTCCTGGCCAGAAAACCAAGTTCAAACACCTCTTGTAATCTCACTGGAGCGAACTCCATATTTTAAAGAATATCCTAATCAATACCTCTGCTCCCGGGTCATGGTGATCCTCAGCTGAGGGTCCCGCTGTAGAGAAATTCGGCACGTGGTCGGGGGGTGGGGGGCACTATTTGTTGTGGTGTGTGTGTGTGTCTGTTCCATGTGCGTGTTTGTCTTTTCATTGTGTGTGTGTGTGTCTGTTTGGTGTGGTGTATGTGTGTGTTGTCTGGTTCACTTTGTTGTCTGTGTGTGTGTGTCTGTTGGTGTGTGTATGTGTGTGTGTCTGTTCCTATGTGTGTGGTCTGTGTGGTGTGTGTCTGTTTGGTGTGTGTGTGTTGTGTTTGTGTGTGTGGTGTCTGTTTGGTGTGTGTGTTTGTTTTGGTGTTGTATGTTTTGTGTGGGTCTGTTCCTATGTGGTGTGTGTGTGTGTGTCTCTACACACATAAAAGTATAAACTACTTAAAGATCCTGTGGCTAATAGCCACTAGAGCTGCAACTACTAATATTTTCATTGTTGATTAATTTCTGGATAATCGATTCTACTGTTGGGACAAGAATTCTAAAATGCAGTAATTAGCCCGTTGTTATGTAAAGGAAAGAGCTTCTAAGACCTCTCTGGTCCCGTCCAGAACAACGGGACTGTTGGTCACATGGGGACAACATGAGACACATGAGGGCAACATGAGGACAACATGAAGACAACATGAGGAGAACATGAAGACAACATGGGGACAACGGTGAGACAACTGGGGACAACTAGGACAACATGAGGGCATCATGAGGACAACATGACAACAACATGAGGACAACATGAAGACAACATGAGGCAACATGAGGACAACATGAGGGCATCATGAGGACAACATGAGGACAACATGAAGACAACATGAGGGCAACATGAGGACACATGAGGGCAACATGAGGGCACATCATGAGGACAACATGAGGACAACATGAGGGCAACATGAGGAAAACATGAGGCCAACATGAGGACAACACGAGGACAACAGGCACACATGAGGGCAACATGAGGGCAACATGGGGACAACATGAGGACAACACGAGGACAACTGAGGGCAACATGAGGACAACATGAAGACAACATGAAGACAATATGGACAACACGAGGACCAACACGAGGACAACATGAATGACACATGAGGAACACATGAAGACAATATGAGACAACATAAGACATATGAGAACAACATGAAGACAATATGAGGACAACATGAAGACAATATGAGGACAACATGAAGACAAATGAGGACACATGAGACAATATGAGGACAACATGAAGACAATATGAGGACACATGAAGACATATGAGGCAACATGAGGTTAAGAAGCGGGAATAAGAGGAGTTTGTGCTGTTAATCACATGTAACCGGGCTGAGGAAACGCAGGACTGGTCTCGTGCTCCAGGAGCACGGGGGGGGAGTGTGGGGGGGGGGGGGGGTAAACATGTTGATTTTCAAACCTCCGAGCGCCCTGCCCCCCTGCGTCTCCCTGGGGGAATTCGGTTTCGCTGTTGACACATTAACCTTTCCTGTCGCCTCCCTCTTGTCCATCACTACAAAGAGAAGGCAGCCCCCCCCCCCCGTCATTCTCTCAGGTTACCATAGCAATGAGACAGAGAAAAGCCCGGGCTGTAGGTTTTAGATTTAAATTCAGTTGCTGTAGAAACACAGCAAGGCCAAACATGGGCAGGGGAGGGCTGATTGGGGGTGGGGGGGTGGGGGGGGGGGGAAGTCTACTGTCAGAGATTTGAAAAATTACAAGTCGGGGGGGAAAATGTGGAAGAAAAGAGCCGTGTGTCCCATCCAGCGGCAGAAAGGACGAGCGAGGAATGAATGAGAGTTTCCCTTTCAGCGGGTCGGTGCTAATGTCGCTTCATTTAAATCTGAATGTGCATCTTTGGAATTGAACTGAATCTCAAATGGGCGTCAGCAGATGCCCCGCCCTGATGATGGCACAATGGACAACACAAGGTCTCGCAGCAACAGCAACAACACACAACCAACAACAACAACACAACAACAACAACTAATGTTGATCAGGGTTTCCCAAAGCCTTAAATAAATGTCTTGTCCCCAACTCAAAGTATTCAGTTTTACACAATCTAAGAATCTACTCGTGACTGTTTTTGTTTTGGTGGGGGGGGGGGGGGGGGGGGGTTTCACCTTTAATTTTGGACAGGACAGTCAGGTGAGAAGGGGGGGGGGGGACATGCAGGAATAGGCACAGGCGGATTTGAACCCTGGACCTCTGCGTCAGGCATAACCCTCTCAGTACACGTGCGCCCGCTCTACCACTGACCAACCCGGCCACTGCTCGTTACTTTTCTACATGCACATTTAACATGACTATTATGTGAGGACATCAAAGAGAAGGCGTAAGAAGCAGTAGAGGCAGTAAAGTAAGAAGGCATAGAAGGCGTAAAGGCAGTAAGAAGGGCAGTAGAAGGCGTAGAAGGCTTAAGAAGGCGGTAGAGCAGTAGAAGGCAGTAAGAAGGCGTTAAGAAGGCGTAGAAGGCAGTAGAACGCAGTAAGAAGGCATTAGAGGCAGTAAGAAGGCGGTAAGGCAGGAAGACAGTAGAAGCGGGTAAGAGGCGTAAGAAGCGGTAAGAAGCAGTAAGAAGGCGTAAGAAGCGGTAAGAACGCGTAAGAAGCAGTAAGAAGGCGTAAGAAGGCAGTAAGAGCGGTAAAAGCGTACGAACGCAGTAAGCGGTAAGAAGCAGTAAAAGGCGAAAGAAGGCAGTAAGAAGGCGGTAAGAAGGCGGTAAGAAGCGTAAGAACGCAGTAAGAAGGCAGTAAGAAGGGGTAAGAACGCAGTAAAGGCAGTAAGAAGCAGTAGAAGCGGTAAGAAGGCGGTAAGAACGCAGTAAGAAGGCGTAAGAACGCAGTAAGAAGGCGGTAGAAAGGCAGTAAGAAGGCGGTAAGAACGCGGTAAGAACGCGGTAGAACGCGTAAGAGCAGTAAACGCCGTGAGATGCTTAAGAACGGTAAGAACGCAAGTAAAACGGTAAGAAGGGCGTGTAAGAACGCAGTGAGAAGGCGGAAGAGCGGTAAGAGGCAGTAAGAAGGCGTTAAGAACGCAGTTGGAGAGCAGTAAGAACCAGTGAGAAGGCAGTAAGAAGGCGGTAGAACCCGTGAGAGGCGGTAGAAGACGGTAAGAACGCAGTGGGAAGGCAGGTAAGAACGCAGTAAGGAACCAGTAATCACCAGTAAGAAGGCAGTAAGAGATTCAGTAAGAACGGTAAGAACGCAGTAAGAAGGCGTAAGACGGTAAAACGCAGTAAGAAGGCAGTAGAAGGCGGTAAGAACGCAGTAAGAAGGTAGTAGAAGGCGTAAGAACGCAGTAAAGGGCGTAAGAACGCAGTAAGAAGGCAGTAAGAAGGCGTAAGAACGCAGTATGACGCAGTAAGAAGGCGGTAAGAACGCAGTAAGAAGGCCAGTAAGAAAGGCGGTAAGAACGCAGTAAGAAGGCAGTAAGAAGGCGGTAAAACGCAGTAAGAGGCAGTAAGAAGGCATTAAGAAGGCGGTAAGAAGCGGTAAGAACGCGTAGAGGCGTAAGAAGGCAGTAGAATCAGTAGAAGCGGTAAGAAGGCGTAAGAACGCGGTAAGAACCGGTAAGGTAGACGCGGTAAAAACGCGTGAGAAGGCGGTAAGAGGCGGAAGAACGCAGTAGAAGCGTAAGAAGGCGGTAAGAACGCAGTGAAAGGCGGTAAAGCGTAAGAAGGCATAAGAAGGCGGTAAGACGCAGTGAGCTGCAGTAAGAACGCAGTGAGAAGGCAGTAAGAAGGCGGTAAAACCATGAAAGGCGGTAAAACGGTAAGAACGCAGTGGGAAGGCAGTAAGACGCAGGCAGAAACCATTAAGAACACAGTAAGAAGGCAGTAAGAAGGCGTAAAACGCATTAAGAAGGCAGTGAAGGCGGTAAGAACGCAGTAAGAAGGCCTTAGAAGGCGGTAAGAACGCAGTAAGAAGTATGAAGAGCTTAGATCAAAAACGCAGTAAGAAGCAGTAAGAAGGCGGTAA
>NW_022605607.1:274151-281279 GCF_008692095.1 Etheostoma spectabile | reverse complement strand
AGGGGCACATGAGGACAACATGAAGGACAACATTGAGGAGGAACATGAAGACAAACATGGGGACAAACTTGAGGGACAACATGGGGACAACATGAGGACAAAATGAGGGCATCATGAGGACAACATGACAACAAACATGAGGACAACATGAAGACAACATGAGGCAACATGGAGGACAACATGAGGGCATCATGAGGACAACATTGAGGACAACATGGAGACAACATGAGGGCACATGAGGACAACATGAGGGCAACATGAGGGCCACATGAGGACAACATGAGGACAACATGAGGGGCAAAATGAGGACAACATGAGGCCAACATGAGGACAACACGAGGACAAACCGAGGACAACATGAGGGCAACATGAGGGCAACTGGGGACAACATGAGGACAACACGAGGACAACATGAGGGCAACATGAGGAACCCTGAAGCAACATGAAGACAATATAGAGGACCACACGAGGACAACACGAGGACAACATGAGGACAACATGAGTGACAACATGAAGACAATATGAGGAACAACATGAAGACAAATATGAGACAACACATGAAGACCATATGGAGGACAACATAAGACAACTATGAGGACAACATGAAGACAATATGAGGACACATGAAGACAATATGAGGACACATAGAAGACAATATGAGGACAACATGAAGACAATATGAGGGCAACATGAGGGTTAAAGAGCGGGAATAAGAGGAGGAGTTTGTGCTTTAATCACATGTAACGGGCTGAGGAAACGGCAGGGACTGGTCTCGTGCTCCAGGAGCACGGGGGGGGAGTGTGGGGGGGGGGGGGGGGGGGGGGGTAAACATGTTGATTTTCAAACCTCCGAGCGCTGCCCCCCTGCGTCTCCTGGGGGAATTCAGGTTTCGCTGTTGAACACTTAACCTTCTGCGCCTCCCTCTTGTCATCACTACAAAGAGAAGGCAGCCCCCCCCCCCGTCATTCTCTCAGGTTACCATAGCAATGAGACAGAGAAAAGCCCGGGCTGTAGGTTTTAGATTTAAATTCAGTTGCTGTAGAAACACAGCAAGGCCAAACATGGGCAGGGGGGGTGATTGGGGGGTGGGGGGGGTGGGGGGGGGGGGAGAGTCTACTGTCAGAGATTTGAAAAATTACAAGTCGGGGGGGAAAAGTGGAAGAAAAGAGCCGTGTGTCCCATCCAGCGGCAGAAAGGACGAGCGAGGGAAATGAATGAGAGAGTTTCCCTTTCAGCGGCGTGCGTGACTAATGTGCGCTTCATTTAAATCTGAATGTGCATTTTGGAATTGAACTGAAATCTCAAA
Organism: Etheostoma spectabile; assembly: GCF_008692095.1. Classification (NCBI taxonomy): domain Eukaryota; kingdom Metazoa; phylum Chordata; class Actinopteri; order Perciformes; family Percidae; genus Etheostoma; species Etheostoma spectabile. The sequence continues at coordinate 279,973 of NW_022605607.1, read as the reverse complement.
TGGGCGTCAGCAGATGCCCGCCCTCTGATGATGGCACAATGGACAGAAACAAGGTCTCGCAGCAACAGACAACAACAACAACAACAAACAACAAACAACAACAAAAAAACAATGTTGATCAGGGTTTCCCAAAGCCTTAAATAAATGTCTTGTCCCCAAATCAAAGATATCTTAGTTTACACAATCTAAGAATCTACTCGTGACTGTTTTGTTTTGGGGGGGGGGGGGGGGGGGGGGGGGGGGTTTCACCTTTTTTTGGAAGGACAGTCAGGTGAGAAGGGGGGGGGGGGACATGAGAAATAGGCACAGGTCGGATTTGAACCCTGGACCTCTGCGTCAGGCATAAACCTTCAGTACACGTGCGCCGCTCTAACACTGGACAACACCGGCACTGCTCGTTAACTTTTCTACATGCACATTTAACATGACAATTAGTGAGGACATCAAAAGAGAAGGCGTAAGAAGCGAAAGGCAGTAAGAAGGCGTAAGAAAGAGTAAGAAGGCGGTAAGAAGGCAGTAAGAAGGCGTAAGAGCGTAGAAGGCCGTAAGAAGGCGGTAAGAAGGCAGTAAGAGGCGTAAGAAGGCGGTAAGAAGGCAGTAGAACGGCAGTATGAACGCAGTAAGAAGCAGTAAAGAAGGCAGTAAGAAGGCGGTAAGAAAGCAGTAAGAACGCAGTAAGAAGGCGGTAAGAAGGCAGTAAGACGGTAAGAGGCAGTGTGAGTAAGATAGGCGAGTAAGAAGGCGGGTAAGAAGCGGTAAGAACGCAGTAAAGAAGGCAGTAAGAAGGCAGTAAGAAGGCGGTAAAGAAAGCAGTAAGAACGCAGAAGAAGGCGGGGGTAAGAAGGCAGTAAGAAGCGGAAAGAAGGCAGTAAGAAGGCGGTAAGAGGCGGATAAGAGGGGTACGAAACGCGAGTAAGAAGGCAGTAAGAAGGGGGTAAGAACGCAGTAGAAGAGTAAGAGGCAGTAGAAGGCGGTAAGAAGGGAAGAACGCGTAAGTAAGAAGGCGGTAGTAAGAACGCAGTAGAAGGCGGTAAGAAGGCAGTAAGAAGGCGGTAAGAACGCGGTAAGAACGCGGAGAAGCGGTAAGAAGCGGTAAGAACGCCGTGAGAGAAGGCTGGTAAGAAGGCGGTAAGAACGCCAGTAAGAAGGCGGGGGTAAGAAGGCGGTAAGAACGCAGTGAGAAGGCGGTGGTAAGAAGGCGGGGTAAGAAGGCAGTAAGAAGGCGGTAAGAACGCAGTGAGAAGGCAGTGTAAGAAGCAGTGAGGGCAGTAAGAAGGCGGGTAAGAACCAGTGAGAGCGGGGGTAGGTAAGAACGAGTAAGAAGCAGGGGAAGGCAGTAAGAACGCAGAGAGTAAGAACGTTTACGCAGTAAGAACACACAGTAAGAAGGCAGTAAGAGATTCAGTAAGAAGCGCGGTAAGAACGCAGTAAGAAGGCAGTAAGAAGGCGGTAAGAACGCAGTAAGAAGGCAGTAAGAAGGCGGTAAGAACGCAGTAAGAAGGCAGTAAGAAGGCGGTAAGAACGCAGTAAGAAGGCGGTAAGAACGCAGTAAGAAGGCAGTAAGAAGGCGGTAAGAAGCCGTAAGAAGGCAGTAAGAAGGCGGTAAGAACGCAGTAAGAAGGCAGGTAAGAAGGCGGTAAGAACGCAGTAAGAAGGCAGTAAGAAGGCGGTAAGAACGCAGTAAGAAGGCAGTAAGAAGGCAGTAAGAAGGCGGTAAGAAGGCGGTAAGAACGCAGTAAGAAGGCGGTAAGAAGGCAGTAAGAAGGCAGTAAGAAGGCGGTAAGAAGGCGGTAAGAACGCGGTAAGAACGCGGTAAGAACGCGGTAAGAAGCGGTAAGAACGCGGTAAGAACGCCGTGAGAAGGCGGTAAGAAGGCGGTAAGAACGCAGTAAGAAGGCGGTAAGAAGGCGGTAAGAACGCAGTGAGAAGGCGGTAAGAAGGCGGTAAGAAGGCAGTAAGAAGGCGGTAAGAACGCAGTGAGAAGGCAGTAAGAACGCAGTGAGAAGGCAGTAAGAAGGCGGTAAGAACCCAGTGAGAAGGCGGTAAGAAGACGGTAAGAACGCAGTGGGAAGGCAGTAAGAACGCAGTAAGAACGCAGTAAGAACACAGTAAGAAGGCAGTAAGAAGGCGGTAAGAACGCAGTAAGAAGGCAGTAAGAAGGCGGTAAGAACGCAGTAAGAAGGCAGTAAGAAGGCGGTAAGAACGCAGTAAGAAGTAGTAAGAAGGCGGTAAGAACGCAGTAAGAAGGCGGTAAGAACGCAGTAAGAAGGCAGTAAGAAGGCGGTAAGAACGCAGTAAGAAGGCAGTAAGAAGGCGGTAAGAACGCAGTAAGAAGGCAGTAAGAAGGCGGTAAGAAGGCGGTAAGAACGCGGTAAGAACGCGGTATAACTTTTCATTCAAAGTGGAAATAAAGGAGCTTTTACTGCATCATTCAGAACTGAACTGAATAGAAAGTCTTTACTGTCATTATACACAGAGCAGTAACCTCGGCAACGAGACTGAAGCAAAACCTGTACAGGGTCAACAAGAAATATACAAATATAAAAATATAAAAATATAAAGTATAGGTAGTGCAGAAAAAAAGAGGGGGGGGGGGACCTGATGCAGTCCAGAGAGCATCTATAGACATGTATAAAATAGTTTTGTATGCACATTGTGCAAAAATATAGTTTGGTGTATTAAAAGTCCTGAATGTTAAATATTTTACAGTTATGAAATTAAATGGTTAAATATTAAATATTTTGCTGTATGAAATTGCACAGAATCCCAGTGTGTGTGCGTGGTTTGGTATACGTGGAATTGCTGAAGCACGGACGATGTGGTGCATGTGTTATGTGTCGGTGGGTTTGGCGATATGAATTGGGGCGGCTTATGTTTATAAAAAAGGGAACAACCACCCCAACCCCCCCCCCCGGTTTCCAATCCAAGAGGAATTGAGCGAGAGGTTACGGAGAGGTTAGCGGGATTGTGTGCATCGATGATGCATCGACGGCCTATGAGAGGTTGATCTTTGTGAACCGGTGCTCGTAACCCACAGCAGACCCATCCATCACCCCCCCACCCCCCCCCACCCCCCGCTTCTACTTCGCACAATATACGAGTCAACAGACAAACATCATTAGTCTCTCTGATGGATGGAGAGACAACAGATGAAACAATAGCTGCTGCTTTTATTCTAGTGTCCAAAACAGCCGTAAGAGCACGGTAAGAGCACGGTAAGAAGGCAGTAGGAAGGTGGTAAGAAGGCAGTAAGAAGTTGGTAAGAAGGCAGTAAGAAGGCAGTAAGAAGTTGGTAAGAAGTTGGTAAGAAGGCGGTAAGAATGCAGTAAGAAGGCGGTAAGAACGCAGTAAGAAGGTGGTAAGAAGGCGGTAAGAATGCAGTAAGAAGGCGGTAAGAACGCAGTAAGAAGGTGGTAAGAAGGCGGTAAGAATGCAGTAAGAAGGCGGTAAGAACGCAGTAAGAAGGTGGTAAGAAGGCGGTAAGAATGCAGTAAGAAGGCAGTAAGAAGGCAGTAAGAATTGGTAAGAAGTTGGTAAGAACGCAGTAAGAAGGCAGTAAGAAGGCAGTAAGAAGGCAGTAAAAATGCAGTAAGAACGCAGTAAGAAGGCAGTAAGAAGTTGGTAAGAAGGCAGTAAGAAGTTGTTAAGAACGCAGTAAGAAGGCAATAAGAAGGCAGTAAAAACGCAGTAAGAAGTCGGTAAGAAGGCAGTAAGAAGGCAGTAAAAATGCAGTAAGAACGCAGTAAGAAGGCAGTAAGAAGTTGGTAAGAAGGCAGTAAGAAGTTGGTAAGAACGCAGTAAGAAGGCAATAAGAAGGCAGTAAAACGCAGTAAGAAGTCGGTAAGAAGGCAGTAAGAAGTTGGTAAGAAGGCAGTAAGAAGTTGGTAAGAAGTTGGTAAGAACGCAGTAAGAAGGCAGTAAGAAGGCAGTAAGAAGGCAGTAAAAATGCAGTAAGAACGCAGTAAGAAGGCAGTAAGAAGTTGGTAAGAAGGCAGTAAGAAGTTGTTAAGAACGCAGTAAGAAGGCAATAAGAAGGCAGTAAAAACGCAGTAAGAAGTCGGTAAGAAGGCAGTAAGAAGTTGGTAAGAAGGCAGTAAGAAGTTGGTAAGAAGGCAGTAAGAAGTTGGTAAGAAGGCAGTAAGAAGTTGGTAAGAAGGCAGTAAGAACGGTAAGAAGGCAGTAAGAAGTCGGTAAGAAGGCAGTAAGAAGGCAGTAAGAAGTCGGTAAGAAGGCAGTAAGAACGCAGTAAGAAGACAGTAAGAAGGCGGTAAGAACGCAGTAAGAAGACAGTAAGAAGGCGGTAAGAACGCAGTAAGAATGCAGTCGGATCAGAGGACATTCAGAAACCGGATCTCACTCAGAACAGCATGGATGGTTTTTATTCCAAGTGTGTGTGTGTGTGTGTGTGTGTGTGGGGGGGGGGGGGGGGGGGGGGGAGCACCAGAGACACTAAATAACCCCCAAATCCCAGAAAAAGTGATTTCTTTTTCATATTTTGGGCACTTTTATATCTTATTTATCTCTCATTTATCTTCATGCTCCAACAGCAGAGTTCTCTTTCTCTTTCTGAAGTCTTGCTCATGTCCAACACCTCCTTGGTGTCCTATATTGTATTTTACTAGCTTTGTGGCGACTGAGGCTTGAGGACAAGGCCTTTATTGTCCCAAAGGAATTAAACCAACATGTGATTTTTGTATTGGGGGCTCCCCCTGCTACGTCCCGGCCCGGGGACACACGGGGACACACGGGGACAGGGCAGGACGTGTGATCCCAGCGCAGGGGAAGACAGATTATCGTGTTTGGAGAAGCATCCGCACGGCTTTTCTTTGTCCATCCGTATGTGCATAAGAGAGCGGGGCAGAGGTGCATTGTGGGACGTGTTTTGATTTGAATACAATCATAAGTCTGGGACCGGCCCCTGCCTCAACAAAGCTCACACCCCTCCCCTCCCTCCTCCCCCACCCCCCCAAAAATTCTTCATCCTCCTGTCTCCCTAATCAGTTTAACCCTCTTATGAATAGCTCTTTGTGTGAGATAGATTACAGTTAAATCCGTCCGCACCGCTAACCCCCCATGCCCACCCAAACAGACACACACACATACACACACCAAACAGACACTCCGAACAGACAAACACACACACACACTCAGTGAACAGACACACACAAACACACACACACACACACACACACACACACTCTGAACAGACACACACACACACACACTCTGAACGCACACACACACACACACACACTGCCACCCTGAAGTTCCAATATGGCGAGAAACACGACATCTTCTCCATTCACACAACTTCCCTCCAGAGAGAAGCGTCTGGAGGTCTGGAGGTCTGGAGGTCTGGAGGTCTGGAGGCCTGAGGTCTGAGACCTGTAGCTCCATATGCGGCCTAAAGACAGGGTGAGACACTCCCAGAGTAAAGACTCACAACAATAGCTAACAATTAACCCTGCATTCCTCTCTGGGGCTGTTGCTGTGCTTAATAGTCGGGTTTAATGTTTGACTGACCTCCTAAAAGACAGAGCAGTGCATGATGGGCGGCGCTCACCTAACAGGCTCCATAAAATAAATAAAACCAGACCATAAAAACAGTCATTCCTCCTCCAAGTGTCTGACACACAGACGCTTAGTGAGGTTGAGACTGCACAATATTACCTGTATATCATCTGGATATTATCTGTAAATTACCTGGATATTACCTGGATATCATCTGCATATTATCTGTAAATTACCTGGATATTATCTGCATATTATCTGTAAATTACCTGGATATTATCTGTATATTATCTGTTTTGTGCAATAACACC
>NW_022605607.1:266322-274073 GCF_008692095.1 Etheostoma spectabile | reverse complement strand
AAATACTGTATCATAACATTCCTTTACCTACTGTATGTAAATATCGTACATATCCACATTCCTTATATTTATTTATATTTCTACTCTGATATTTATACACTCTTGCAACTGTAACAGATTAGGGGAGATCTTTCCCCTCGTCTCTCGGTGAGGGACGTTCCTCTCGTCTCTCGGTAAGGGACGTGTCTCTCGGTGAGGGACGCTCCTCTCGTCTCTCGGTGAGGGACGCTCCCCTCGTCTCTCTGTGAGGGACGCTCCTCTCGTCTCACTGTGAGGGACGCTCCTCTCGTCTACACACCGAACACAACACAGCCACACACACACACACACACACACACACACACACACCACAGCCACCCACACATGCCCACATGCGCAAACAGACCACACACCCGAACACACACAGCACACACACCACACACACACCACACCACAGACATCCCACAACGCGCACCACAGACACACCGAACACAACACACACCCCACACACACACACACACACACACACACAGCCACAGACATGCACACACGCCAAACAGACCACACACCCAAACACACCACACACGCGCACACAGACACACACACCACCGAACACAACACAGCCACAGACATGCACACACGCGCAACAACACACCACACACGCGCACACAGACACACACACACCGAACACAACACAGCCACCACACACACACACACACACCACAACACACACCACAGCCACAGACATGCACACACCACACACCACACACCTCTCACACTCACACTAGTACTTCTTGCAACTCTTGTCAGCCTTTGAAACGTGAGCTGCTGGTTGCCTGGTGACCGCTGCCTGGTTTTCAGGGGACTGAAACCCTTCCCCTCCCACCCCCCTCCCTTTATTCTGCCTCTCAATGACCCCCCCCCCACCCCCCCGCCCCCGCTTTAAACGACAGGAGATGCGTGCAGGGGAAACACACACGTTGCTCATACCAGGGCGGGCCAAGGCCGTTTGAAGTAACAGAAGAATGTGGAGAAGGTTCCGGTAGCAACAGGTTGCTAGAGGCGGGGTTCAATCCCAAAAGGCTCCTTCGAAAGTAGATTTATCTAATTGGTACTTTCATACATCGGTGCATCCCATTTAAATAATAACGTATAATAATGTAATATATAAATACTTTATCAATCCCACAAGGATTAATTTACACACAAATTATAATTTACACTCTGTTTTATTACACCACACTACACACAGGCCTGAACTACACACACATGCTCAGGTCCTATCATGTTAATGGAGAGAGACAGAGTGGTGGGGGGGGGGGGGGGGAGTCCCCAACAGACTGAGCTACTGCCCCCCCGATGGCAATAGTACACCAAGGTGACTAGTTATAAACATTCAAGTCAGAATCAAGCAAACTGTTAACGGAGGCTCAACGTACAGAACACACCACACCACACACACACACTCACTCTGAACACACACACACACCACAACTCTGAAACACACACACACACACACACACACAACACACACACACACACACTCACTCTGACACACACACCCACACACACCCTCTGAACACACACACACACACACACTCTGAACCAACACTCACACACACACACACACACACAAACCCACACCGATATGACACACACAACACCACACACACACACAGATTAGGTTTAGTTAAAGAGGGTTTGTGTGATTTTGCACGTGAAAGTTAAGCCAGTGGCATTTAAATTTACTGGCACTGGTTAGGTAGGACACGGGCAGCTCGGGGGGAGCGTCTCTCACCGAGAGACGAGAGACACGTCCCTCACCGAGAGAAGAGAGGAGCGTCCCTCACAGAGAGACAGGAGGAACGTCCCTAACAGAGAGACGAGAGACACGTCCCTCACCGAGAGACGAGAGGAGCGTCCCTCACAGAGAGACGAGAGGAACGTCCCTCACAGAGAGACGAGAGGAGCGTCCCTCACAGAGAGACGAGAGGAACGTCCCTCACAGAGAGACGAGAGGAACGTCCCTCACAGAGAGACGAGAGGAACGTCCCTCACCGAGAGACGAGAGGAGCGTCCCTCACAGAGAGACGAGAGGAACGTCCCTCACAGAGAGACGAGAGGAACGTCCCTCACAGAGACGAGAGAACGTCCTCACAAAGACAAGAGGAGCGTCCCTCACAGAGAGACGAGGAACGTCCCCACAGAGAGACGAGAGGAACTTCCCTCACAGAGACGAAGGAACGTCCCCACGAGAGACGAGAGGAGCGTCCCTCACAGAGAGACGAGAGGAACGTCCCTCACAGTGAGACGAGAGGCGTCCCTCACAGAGAGACGAGGAACGCCCAAGAGACGATACGTCCCTCACAGAGAGACGAGAGGAACGTCCCTCACAGAGAGACAGAGAGCGTCCCTCACAGTGAGACGAGAGGGTCCCTCACAGTAGACCGAGTGGACGTCCCTCACGAGAGACGAGGGGAGCGTCCCTCACCGAGAGACTAGAGGAACTCCTCACGAGAGACACGTCCTCACAGAGAGAGAGCTCGTCCTCACAGTGAGACGAGAGGAGCGTCCTCACAGGAACGAGGAGCGTCCTCACGAGAGACGAGGAGCGTCCTCACCGAGAGAGGGACGTCCCCAAGAGACACGTCCCTTACCGAGAGACGAGAGACTCTCACCGAGAGCGAGGGAAGATCTCCCCTAATCTGTTACAGTTGCAAGAGTGTATAAATATCAAGTAGAAATATAATAAATATAAGGAATGTGGATATGTACGTATTTACATACAGTAGGTAAAGGAATGTTATGATACAGTTTTACATAATTAAGGAGTTGTATGGTGAACAGTAATAAAAATAGTAGCAGCAGAGTATTGCACAAATTTTAAGCCGGTGTTATTGCACAAACAGATAAATACAGATAATTCCAGGTAATTTACAGATATATGCAGATAATATCCAGGTAATTTACAGATAATATGCATGAATCCAGGTAATATCCAGGTAATTTACAGATAATATCCAGATGATATACAGAATATTGTGCAGTCTCAACCTCACTAAGCGTCTGTGTGTCAGACACTTGGAGGAGGATGACTGTTTTTATGGTCTGGTTTTATTTTTTATGGAGCCTGTTAGGTGAGCGCCGCCCATCATGCACTGCTCTGTCTTTTAGGAGGTCAGCAAACATTAAACCCGACTATTAAGCACAGCAACAGCCCAAGGAGAATGCAGGGTTAATTGTTAGCTATTGTTGTGAGTCTTTTACTCTGGGAGTGTCTCACCCTGTCTTTAGGCCGCATATGGAGCTACATGTCTCAGACCTCAGGCCTCCAGACCTCCAGACCTCCAACCTCCAGACCTCCAACGCTTCTCTCTGGAGGGAAGTTGTGTGAATGGAGAAGATGTCGTGTTTCTCGCCATATTGAACTTCAGGTGGCAGTGTGTGTGTGTGTGTGTGTGCGTTCAGAGTGTGTGTGTGGTGTGGTGTCTGTTCAGAGTGTGGTGTGGTGTGTGTGTGTGTGTGTGTGTTTGTGTGTGTCTGTTCACTGAGTGTGTGTTTGTGTTTGTCTGTTCGGAGTGTCTGTTTGGTGTGTGTATGTGTTGTGTCTGTTCACTATGTGTTGTGTGTGTGTGTGTCTGTTCCATGTGCGTGTGTGTCTTTTCAGTGTGTGTGTGGTGTGTCTGTTTGTGTGTGTATGTGTGTGTGTCTGTTCACTATGTGTGTGTCTGTGTGTGGTGTCTGTTTGGTGTGTGTATGTGTGGTGGTCTGTTTCATATGTGTGTGTCTGTGTGTGTGTGTCTGTTTGGTGTGTGTGTGTGTGTGTGTGTGTGTGTGTGTCTGTTTGGTGTGTGTGTGTCTGTTTGGTGTGTGTATGTTTGTGTGTGTCTGTTCACTATGTGTGTGTGTGTGTGTGTCTCTACACAATAAAGAGTATAAACTACTTAAAGATCCTGTGGCTAATAGCACTAGAGCTGCAACTAGCTAATATTTTCATTGTTGATTAATTTCTGGATAATCGATTAGCTGTTGGGACTAAGAAATGTCTAAAAATGCAGTAATTAGCCCGTTGTTATGTAAAAGGAAAGAGCTTCTAATAGACCTCTCTGGTCTCCGTCCAGAACAACGGGACCTGTTGGTCAACATGGGGACAACATGAAGACAACATGAGGGCAACATGAGGACAACATGAAGACAACATGAGGAGAACATGAAGACACCATGGGACAACTTGAGGACAACATGGGGACACTGAGGACAACATAGGGCATCATGAGGACAACATGACACAACATAGGACAACATGAAGACAACATGATGGCAACATGAGGACAACATGAGGGCATCATGAGGACAACATGAGACAACATGAAGACACATGAGGGCAACATGAGGACCACATGAGGCAACATAGGCATCATGGACACATGAGCAACATGAGGCAACGATGACAACATGAGGCCACATGAGACAACACGAGGACAACACAGGACAACATGAGGGCAACATGAGGCAACATGGGGCCAACATGAGGACAACACGAGGACACATGAGGGCAACATGAGGACAACTAAGACAACAGAAGACAATATGAGACAACACGAGACAACACGAGACAACATAGACACATGAGGACAACATGAAGACAATATGATGACAAACATGAAGACATATGAGAACAACATGAAGACAATGAGGACAACATGAAGACATATGAGAAACATGAAGACATATGAGGACAACATGAAGACAATATGAGGAGACAACATGTAAGACAATATGAGGACCAACATGAAGACATATGAGGCAACATGAGGTTAAAAGGAAAATGAGGAGTTTGTGCTTGTTAATCACATGTACCGGCTGAGGAAACGCAGGGACTGGTCTCGTGCTCCAGGAGACGGGGGGGGAGTGTGGGGGGGGGGGGGGGGGGTAAACATGTTGATTTTTCAAACCTCCGAGCGCCCTGCCCCCCCTGCGTCTCCCTGGGGAATTCAGGTTTCGCTGTTGAACACTTAACCCTTTCCTGTCGCCTCCTCTTGTCCATCACTACAAAGAGAGGCAGCCCCCCCCCCCCGTCATTCTCGCAGGTTACCATAGCAATGAGACAGAGAAAAGCCCGGCTTAGGTTTAGATTTAAATTCAGTTGCTGTAGAAACACAGCAGGCCAACATGGGCAGGGAGGGCTGATTGGGGGTGGGGGGTGTGGGGGGGGGGGAGAGTCTACCTGTCAGAGATTTGAAAAATTACAAGTCGGGGGAAAAATGTGGAAGAAAAAGCCGTGTGTCCCATCCAGCGCAGAAAGGACGAGCGAGGGAATGAATGAGAGAGTTTCCCTTTCAGCGGGTGCGTGACTAATGTCGCTTTCATTTAAATCTGAATGTTGCATCTTTGGAATTGAACTGAAATCTCAAATGGGCGTCAGCAGATGCCCGCCCCTGATGATGGCACAATGGACAGACACAAGGTCTCGCACCAACAGCAACAACAACAACAACAACACACAACAACAACAACACAACTAATGTTGATCAGGGTTTCCCAAGCCTTAAATAAATGTCTTTGTCCCCAACTCAAGATATTCAGTTTACCAATCTAAGACTACTCGTGACTGTTTTGTTTTGGTGGTTGTGGGGGGGGGGGGGGGGGGGGGGGGGGGGGGTGGGGTTCACCTTTAATTTTGGACAGGACAGTCAGGTGAGAAGGGGGGGGGGGACATGCAGGAAATAGGCACAGGTCGATTTGAACCCTGACCTCTGCGTCAGGCATAACCCTCTCAGTACCCCGTGCGCCGCCTCTACCAATGACCAACCCGCCACTGCTCGTTAACTTTTCTACATGCACATTAACATACTAATTGTTGTAGGACATCAAAGAGAAAGGCGGTAAGAAGGCAGTAAGAAGGCAGTAAGAACGGCGGTAAGAAGGTAACAGTAAAGGCGGTAAGAAGGCAGTAAGAAGGCAGTAAGAAGGCGTAGTAAAAGTCAGTAAGAAGGCGGTAAGAAGGCAGTAGAAGGCAGTAAGAAGCGGTAAGAAGCTAAGAACAGTAAGAAGCAGTAGAAGCAGTAAGAGGCAAGTAAGAAGGCGGTAAGAAGCGTAAAACGCAGTAATAAGGCGTAAGAATGCAGTAAGAAGGCGGTAAGAGTCAGTAAGAACAGCGGAAGGAAGGCAGTAAGAACGCGGTAAAGAAGCAGTAAGAAGGCAGTAGTAAGGCAGTAAAGAGGCGGTAAACGGCAGTAAGAACGCAGTAAGAAGCGGTACAGAAGCGTAACGAAGCGTAAAGAACAGTAAGAAGGCGTAAGAGCGGTATAAGCGGTTTAACAGTAGAAGGCAGTAAGAAGGTGGTAGACGCAGTAAGAAGGCAGTAAGAAGGCCTAGAAGGCGGTAAAAGGCGGTAAGAACTCAGTAAGAAGGCGGTAAGAACGCAGTAAGAAGGGTCAAGAGGCGTAGAAGGCGTAAGAACGCGTTAAGACCGCGGTAAGAACGCGGTGAACGCGGAAGAACGCCGTGAGAAGGCGTTAAAAGGCGGTAAGAACGCAGTAAGAAGGCGGTAAGAAGGCGGTAAGAACGCAGTTGAGAAGCGTAAGAAGGCGGTAAGAGGCGACGAAGGGGCGGTAATAACGCAGTGAAGCAGTAAGAACGCAGTGAAAGGCATAAAGGCGTTAGAGACATGAAAGCGGTAGAGACGGTAAGAACGCATTGGAAGGCATAAAACGCAGTATGAACGCAGTAAGAACACAGTAAAAGGCAGTAAGCGAGTTCGTAAGCCGCGGTAGACGCAGTAGAAGCTTAGAAAGCGGTAATAACGCAGTAAAGCAGTAAAAGGCCGGTAAGACGCAGTAAAAGGAGTAAAAGCGTCAAAGCAGTAATACGGCAGTAAGAACTAGTCAAACCACGTAAAAGGCGTAAGAACGCGTAAGAAGGCGTAAGAAGGGCGGCGGTACGAACGCAGTAAGAAGGCAGTAAGAAGGCGGTAAGAACGCAGTAAGAAGAAGCGCGTAGAGGCAGAAGGCGGTAAGAACGCTTAAGAAGCGTAATAGAAGGCAGTAAGCAGCGGTAAGAAGGCGGAAAACGCAGTAAAAGGCGTAATAAGGCGTAAGAAGCAGTAAGAAGGGCGTAGAAGCGGTAAGAACGCGGTAAGAAGCGTAAGAACGCGGTAAGAACGCGGTAAGAACGCGGTAACGCGTGAGAAGGCGGTAATAAGGCGTAAGAACGCAGTAAGAAGGTGTAAGAAGGCGGTAAGAACGCAGTGAAAGGCGGAAGAAGGCGGTAAAGAAGTCAGTAAGAAGGGGTAAATACGCAGTGAAGACCAGTAGAGAACGCAGTGAGAAGTGCAGTAAGAAGGCGGTAAGAACCCAGTGAGAAGCGGTAAGAAGGACGGTAAGAACGCAGGAAGGCAGTAAGAACGCAGTAAGAACGCAGTAAGAACACAGTAAGAAGGCAAGTAAGAAGGCGGTAAGAACGCAGTTAAGAAGGCAGTAAGAAGGCGGTAGAACCAGTAAGAAGGCAGTAAGAGCGGTAAGAACGCAGTAAGAGGAGGCGTAGACGCTTAGGGTAAGACGCAGTAAGAGCGTAAACGGTAAGAACGCAGTAGAAGGCGGTAAGAGGCGGTAAGTAACGCAGTAAGAAGGCAGTAAGAAGGCGGTAAGAAGGCAGTAAGAAGGCGTAAGAACGCGGTAGGAACCGGTAATAACTTTTCATTCAATGGAAATAAAGGGCTTTTACTGCATCATTCAGAATCTGAACGAATAGAAGTCTTTACTGTCAAGGCA
>NW_022605607.1:256648-266297 GCF_008692095.1 Etheostoma spectabile | reverse complement strand
CCTTGAATCCATGCTGTAGACTTGTGCTGTAGCCTTCTTGCTTCTATTAGTGCATGGTTTGGTCCCATATGTCTCATGTCGTGTCTCGCTGTCAATGCTCTTATCTGTCTGTGTGTTTGTGTGTCTGTTTCTACATGTCTTATTTGTAAGCTGCAGACATCATTCTTACTGTGTGTTTTCATTGTGTCTCCCTCCTTCCCATCTTTCCTATGTGGTTTTTTCTGTCACTGCGACACACTCTTACGTCTCAGCATATTGTGTGTGTAATTTGAGAGAGCGCCATGTGATACCAGGATCGTATCGCCTCCGATACGCCTAAAACGCTGGTATCGCGGAGTACTGGAGATTATGCACCAATCCCATTCCACGTATAAAGCCTAAAATAAAACTACGTTAAAGTAGTTATTTATAGTTATAGTTATAAGTGACTGTCAACTGGATGATAAAAGAAAGTTCGTGTGTTCATTGTTTGTTTGTTCATGTAGCACAAAGAGTTTAACCCAGCCAGACAGACAAAAGATAGAAACCATGTCACATCCATACAGGGATGTAGTACACAGCTGTTAAAACATAATAACATTATGACACACTGGTATCGGACCAGTACTCGGTATCGGCCGATGCACAAGATTCAGGTATCGAATCAGTATGGGGAAGCAAAAAAATCTATTGAGACCATCTCTAATTCAAAATTATGAAAAAATAAAAGACGGTATGTTGTTACATGTCATTTTCTAAATGGGAATATGGAAATCCTGGAGCTTCTTATATAGCTACGTGTGTACCTGCGATCTATCACGTAGACAACACCACTGTTACCTTTGATTTAGCGATTACTTTGGTGCTCAAATTAAAGGGAAACACACAACACACAACAAACAACACAGATACAGTAGATCGGCCTGGCTGCAAGCTGCTCTGTTCCAGCTCAAAACCACTACCTTAGTTAAGCTGTGAGTCCAGATCGAATCAGTTTTGGAAAGCAAATAAGGTATCGGACCATCTCTAAAAAACGTCCTGTACAACAGTCTTGTGAATAAATGTAGTTAATATGTTGACTTAGGTTCGGGAGCGGGCCAAACCCAAACCACACCTCTAATCACCGGTCAAACCTTTATTACACCGTGCTACGCAGCAGCCTTGTTATCGCTATTGGTTGACCCACCCTCCCGTTCCCTCCTCTCTCATCCCTCCATCTTCCCTCTCCTCCCTTCCTGTTCATCCCGTGCTCTCGTCTATCTAGGACCATCTGGGGGCCTGAAACTGTTCCGAGAGGGAACCCCCACTCTGAGTCTCCTCCACCCGGTCATCACGCACCTCCCAGACCAGCACCAAAACAACATCCACATTCATTCATACATCGGCACATTCATAATGTCCATTAAATCTTTAAACCAACATATCGCTTGTGGCGTGGTCCATGCTAGTGAATCTAATTTGAACTGATTATATACAGAGGATGTTTTGAGAACTTGTTGTGATGTTTTAGAGTCGACAGAAAAGAAGAACAGCATATTGAGTATCTTGGACTGATGAATGTGTTTACTTTAAATACTCACTCAATATGGTAGACGTTCTGTCCTTGTTTCAGCCACTCGTACGTGAGGTTGGAGGGGTAGGCGTCAGCCTGACACTGCAGAACTGCATCCTGGACATGTTGAGAGTGGTGTCCTCAGGGGAATGATGATGATCGGGGGTCCTTTTATAATTAGATTAGATTCAACTTTATTGTCATTACACAGGTACAAGGCAACAAAAGCAGTTTAGGTCTAAGCAGAAGTGCAGCAGGAGTGCAGGACATGGATATGTACTGAATAAATACAGAGATGAATACTGTTATTAACAGAATTTATACTACTTTGACATGTTGGCAGAAAACCAACACATCATGATGTTAATGTTGTGTTTATAAAGTGATTGAGTCAGTTGTGAAGATGTTGGTTGGTTGCAACAGCGCGGGTGGACTGCAGGGGGCAGTACAGACTCTGAACCGATGTGGCAGCACAGATAAATCCCAAAGCTGTTTGAGGAGAACGGGGACCAGAAGAGACTTTATTCTGGATAGAAAACATACAGTGGCTCGCATAGTTACACACCCGTGCTAAAGTTGATTAAAAGAAGAATAAAACCCGTCCTGCATCTGTATCATCACATACCCTTCATCATACCTAGAGACTGGCATGGGGAACTTTATATATCTTATATATACTTTATATCTACTTTATATGAGGAGTAATCCTCTGTAAATGGACGCGCAGCTCTACCACTGAGCTATCCGGCCGCTCTAAACCCGACAATGTTTTAATACGTGAGCCGTTATAACCGATATTAAGTCGAGTTGTTTGAACTACAGAAATCTGTTCAGGATTATCTTAGTGAGGACAGATCGGATGTCTTCAGATCGCAAATGGATCCGAATGAAGAAACGTTTAAAAAAACTCGACCGACTCCCTCGACTTGAATAGTGTGGGTAGAGACCAGGGAGCAACATAACCAAAGACCTGGAGCCACATCGAGACTATGTGGTTCCGGTCTCGATCGCCTAATTAATACTGTCCACTCGCCGACAACGTAACGGAGACACTGAAGAAGAGACACATCTGGGGAGCCTAGCTTTCTCCCCACCCAATTAGGCTAATAAGTAATGATTAAGTAATGATTAAAGTAAGATTAAAGTAATGATAAGTAAGTAATGATTAATACACTAATGCTTGACCGAGGGCTCGGCCTGAGGATAGAAATATCGGCCCCAAAAATGAAGTGAGGTCCCACGCAACACTCTTCACGAGTAAAATAAGTCCTCAGTTCCCTACTTTCATTGAATTTAGGTGTTTTTATTCAATTTTATAGCATTTAAAAAAAAACAATTGGTGAAGAAACGTGGAAAAAAGAGTGTTGAAAAAGCAGACGTCAAAATAAAAGCGCAGATCGAAAACAATCGACAAAGAAATCGCAAAAGTGACAATTTTTTTTTTTTTAAATGACCAAAACTTGAATTAAAAAAAAAGGTTTTGACTCAGAAAACAAAACACAAATAGCCTGTCGTCAGAAGACAACACGAGGGTTAATGATGTCGATAACGTGGACAAGGTGTTGTAGTGGATGACATACGAGTCCATAAATATTGGGACATCAACACAATTCCAATCTTTTTGGCTCATACACCAAACAGGATGTGCTTTAACTGCAGCTTTAATTTGAGGATATCTACATCCAAGGGGTGGATGACGGTGTAAGAATTACAACAGTGTGTGTTGTATGTGTGCCTCCCACTTCTTAAAGGGACCATAGTATTGGGACAACTGGCTGCTCAGCTGATTCCATGCGCAGGTGTTTCCCTCGTTATCCCACTCACAAGGAGCAGATAACAGGTCTAGAGTCCATCTCTAGTGTGCTACTTGCATTTGCTGTCAACTCTCAATATGAGATCCAAAGAGCTGCCACTGTCCCTGGAGCAAGGCGTCATCAGGCTGAAAAATGACAACAAACCCACCAGAGAGACGGCAAAACTCACAAGATCACAAGGGAATGGTTGGAGAGATTATTAAAGACATATTGAGGGCGTCTCCTCTCTAACGGGGACGTTTTGGGACTGATTGGTCAGAGACACCCTGGTGAGAGATGATGAGGTGTAAGCATGGATCAGCTGGTTTAAACAGCTCTCGTTACTGTATCCCAGAATGCATCTGTGGTGTAGCCGGACGTTTACTCCACAGTGCTGTGTAGAAGAGCCGGCAGGGATGACTGACGGTTCACACCGCACTTTGACCTGCAGCTGCATGGAGTGGGTCAGGTTCCCCTCGGAGTTGGACACGTGACACTTGTACACTCCCGAGAAATTCCTCGTGACGGCGGCCACCGACAGGGTGCCGTTGAGCACCTAAACGGGTGCAAGGTGACGAGGAGAGAGCAAGAGAGAGAAGACAGAAGTCACGGACACAAAGAACAAAAGGACACAAAGCTACAACTCGCACGGAAAATGCTAATCAAAGGAAGCATTTGATTAAATTACTGCAAATGCCATCTGTTCATCCATCTCACTTTTATTTTTTCATGTTTCTCAATTCGGCTCTCGTCTTTATGCCAAACACAGTTGTGCCGAGGGTTGCCGTGGGCGCCGCAGCTGAGCGTCAGCGAGTCTCCGAGCAGGACCTCCACGAAGGTAGGCGGGTCTTGATGAACAGGGTGGAGCTGGAAGGGGACATTTCATATTTAAATGGGACGTAGAGACAATCAGAGCATTGACCGTTTCATTTTTCAAAATAAAGTACATTAACATTAGATGCACATTAAATATTATTAATTTTTTGACCATCCACCCGATCCCAGACCTAGTGAGCAGTTTCCTGTCCTCTGTGTGGTGCATTAAAATATTAGTTTTTCAAAATAAAAGTCTAAAATTAGATAGCATTAACTATTATTCATATTATTGGCCATCCAACATGATCTCCAGACCTAGTGAGCAGTTTCCTGTCCTCTGTGTGGAGCATCAAATATATAGTTTTCAAAATAAAAGTCCAAATTAGATAAGCATTACTTATTTTTTTCTCGTCCTCTGTGTGGTGATGGACATGTCTATACTTAAAAAAACTTCTTATTAATGTGTTCAATAATGTATTTATGTGTTTTATACTTCACCGCTGTGTTACCTATGATTGTACCGGACAGTCTGCCAGGTCTTTCTGGACAGATTCTTTTTTTTTTTTGTCAAAAATGACACCAAACATGCCAAAGGATTCTGTGTTTTTGGGGTCTTTGGCTGAGCTGGACCGGAGATATTCGGTTGAAACAGTCCGTTGACGCCGTTTATCTCTCGTTGTCCTCGGTAAAGTCGGCAGGAAGGGAGGAATTTAGGTTTATACCGTGCTGAAATATAACTGTGTGCACCCTTTGGATAGAATATGCACAAGGCTCTGTATCAAGTTTGGTTTTGGGATCTTAACATATTCTTAGATAACAATGCATTCATTCGACAGACATACATGCACTGATGTATACTACACACACACTAATATATATATATATATATTATATATATATATATAAATATATATATATATATATAATATTACATTCATCTGTTACCTGATGCTTCACATGTAGGCCTTTCATTCACTGTAGTGTACTCTTATCAAATTCCTACTTCACACTCTCAATGGCATAACTAGGTTTTGTGTGTGTGTGTGTGTGTGTGTGGTGTGTGTGTGTGTGTGTGTGTGTTGTGGTGTGTGTGTGTGAGAGAGAAGAGAGACAGAAGGGGGGGGGGGGGCTAGTAGGTGTTTTAAATGACTGATTTAAGCATTTAACCTTAATCTTCAGCCCACACAAGCCAGACATCCACTGTCCTGATCCCGTCTTTCTCGACCCTCGTCTTGTCTTCCCGTCAAAACTGAAAATCAACACTTTCAACTTTTCTTACATTTTTGTCCTTTTTTTTCCAATGTTTATCCCTTTTTTTGACGTTTTCAACACTACGTAACACTAACTTACTAACTTTAGTTTTACAGTTATTTTTGGAATTTATGGTCAATAAACCTCATTTATAGGAAATTATACCTAATGTTTGAGTTAGAAAAGCAGAAATTAGGAATTATTTAGACTATTAATTAAAGGAATGGATGTTGATGATAATCACAGACTGGAATATGTCAACTTTTACTCAACACTATTTCAAAACACTTCACTTTGTTTTACAATGCTATAAAATATATAGACCCAAAATTAATGAAAGTAGAGATTTGTACTTGGCAAAGAGCGTTGGAATCAATCATGTATTTTGGGGAATATAAAGAACATTGATATAGGAAAATAGTCAATTTGACATTTTCTTATCAAATTTCTCTTTTTTTTCTTACAATCTTCTGACTCTTTTTATACATTATACAGTCTCTTTATATTTATTTTCATCTGTTGTGCATTTTCGCTGACGTTTGCACTCACAGGACCGCATGCACACGTTCAAGGACGATAAAGCTTTGTATTTTACAAGAAGTGATCACACAAGCCCTGATTGGCTGCTGGAACCCTGCAGCTCGCCAGGGCCTTCGGAGTCCGGGCCAGGCCCCGTGCTGTGGTTGTGCTAAACGGGACGCGCCAGCGAGAGAAGCTGCTCCAGTCCCCAAAACCCCGCAGAGCTGCACCGTGATGGAGAGGAAGGTCCATGTGCGTCTCGTTTCTGAAGTCGTCTTTTTGGCTGTCCAGAAGCAGGATGCGACATTCGAACCAGCCCTCGTCCTCCAGGGTCAGCTGATCCACCAGCAGAGAGGCGCCCCGGTCAGAGACACACGGCCTGTGGGGGGGGGGGGGGGGGGAGGGATGCCAGACAGGAAGAGTCAGCACATGCAGAAAGAGAGGCTTACCACACAGAGGACACAGGCATCCAGTGTCACAAAGGCCACAGTCACATTCAAAGTCCCAACCTTTATTCCAACACACAGATCCACAGGGACAACATCCACTGCAGCTCGAATGTTAGCAGCCAATAATCAGCCTCATTACCAGAGGTTTCCCTCCGTATTTGGGGGTTCGAAGGGTTTGAAGGGTTCGAAGGGTTTCAAGGGGTTGAAGGATCTTCCCTCAAGTGATCAATGTGACGTTACTTAAATTTAAAAAAAAGCTATTTCACATCAGACCCACAAAGAATCATGTGAAACCTCCACTTTAAATCTTGTGTTTACCAGAGATGTTCACAAGTCATTCAGCGTGAAGAAGCCTGAAAAATGACTAATGGACTACTAAAGAAATCTTAAAATGAGATTAGTCGACCACAACACACACCGCCCCACACACACACACGCGCACACAGCCACAGACATGCACACATGCGCAAACAGACACACACGCGCACACAGACACACCAAACACCCAAACACACACCACAGTCACAGACATGACACACGCGCACACAGACACACACGCGACACAGACACACACACACCGAACACAACACAGCCACACACACACACACACACACACACACACAACACACACAAACACACAGCCACAGACAATGCCACATGCGAAACAGACACACACACACCGAACACAACACAGCCACACACACACACACAAACACAGACACAGACATGCACACACGCGCACACGAAACACCAACAAACAGCCACACACACACACACACACACACAACACACAGCCACAGACATGCACACACGCCAACAGAACACACACAAACAGACACACACACACGCGCACACAGACACACACACACCGAACACAACACAGCCACAGACATCACACACGCGCAAACAGACACACACACACGCGCACACAGACACAACACACCGAACACAACACAGCCACACACACACCACACACACAACACAACACACACAGCCACAGACATGCACACACCACACACACACACACACTCTCACACTCACACTGTACTTCTTGCAACTCCTTGTCAGCCTTTGAAACGTGAGCTGCTGGTTGCCGGTTACCTGCGCTGCCTGGTTTTCAGGGGACTGAAACCCTTCCCCTCCCACCCCCCTCCCTTTATCTCTGCCTCTCAATGACCCCCCCCCCCACCCCCCCGCCCCCGCTTTAAACGACAGGAGGATGCGTGCAGGGGGAAACACACACGTTGCTCATACCAGGGCCGGGCCAAGGCCGTTTGAAAGTAAACAGAAGAATGTGGAGAAGGTTCCGGTAGCAACAGGTTGCTAGAGGCGGGGGTTCAATCCCAAAAGGCTCCTTCGACAAGTAGATTTATCTAATTGGTACTTTCATACATCGGTGCATCCCATTTAATAATAACGTAATAATAATGTAATAATAATAAATACTTTATCAATCCCACAAGGGATTAATTTACACACAAATTATAATTTACACTCTGTTGTTATTACACACACTACACACAGGCCTGAACTACACACACATGCTCAGGTCCTATACATGTTAATGGAGAGATGACAGAGTGGTGGGGGGGGGGGGGGGGGGAGTCCCCAACAGACTGAGCTACTGCCCCCCCGATGGCAATAGTAACACCAAGGTGACTAGTTATAAACATTCAAGTCAATAGAATCAAGCAAACTGTTAACGGAGGCTCAACGTACAGAACACACACACACACACACACACACACTCACTCTGAACACACACACACACACACACTCGAACACACACACACACACACACACACACCACACACAACACACTCACTGAACACACACACACACACACACACACTCTGAACACACACACACACACACACTCTGAACACACACTCACACACACACACACACACACAAAACCCACACCGAATAGACACACACACACACACACACACACACACAGATTAGGTTTATGTTAAAGAGGGTTTGTGTGATTTTGCACGTGAAAGTTAAGCCAGTGGCATTTAAATTTAACTGGCTACTGGTTAGGTAGGACACGGGCAGCTCGGGGGGGAGCGTCTCTCACCGAGAGACGAGAGACACGTCCCTCACCGAGAGAAGAGAGGAGCGTCCCTCACAAGAGAAAGGAAGACCTACAGAGAGACGGAACGTCCTCACGAGAGACGAGAGGAGCGACGTCCCTCAAGAGAGACGAGAGAACGTCCTCACAGAGACAGAAGAGGAGCGTCCCTCACAGAGAGACATGAGAGGAACGTCCCTCACAGAGAGACGAGAGGAACGTCCCTCACAGAGAGACGAGAGGAACGTCCCTCACCGTGAGAGAACGAGAGGAGCGTCCCTCACAGAGAGACGAGAGGAACGTCCCTCACATGAGACGAGAGAGACGTCCCTCACAGAGAGACGAGAGGAACGTCCCCCCGCGTCCCTCACAGAGAGACGAGAGGAACGTCCCTCACAGAGAGACGAGAGGAAGCGTCCTCACACGAGAGACGAGAGGAGCGTCCCTCACTAGCAGACGAGAGGAGCGTCCTCACAGTGAGACGAGTGTGAGAGCAGTCCCTCACAGAGAGACGAGGGGAGACGTCCCTCACAGAGAGACGAGAGGAACGTCCCTCACCATGAGACACGTCCCTCACCAGAGAGACGAGAGGGCGTCCCTCAAGTGAGAATGTGTGTCTGTGTGCGCGTGTGTGCATGTCTGTGACTGTGTGTGTGTTTGGTGTGTTTGGTGTGTCTGTGTGCGCGTGTGTGTCTGTTTGCGCATGTGTGCATGTCTGTGGCTGTGTGCGCGTGTGTGTGTGTGTGCGTGTGTGTGTTTGTGGTCGACTAATCTCATTTTTAAGATTTCTTTAGTCCATTAGTCATTTTTTCAGGCTTCTTCACGCTGAATGACTTGTGAACATCTCTGGTAAACACAAGATTTAAAGTGGAGGTTTCACATGATTCTTTGTGGGTCTGATGTGAAATAGCTTTTTTTTTAAATTTAAGTAACGTCACATTGATCACTTGAGGGAAGATCCTTCAACCCCTTGAAACCCTTCGAACCCTTCAAACCCTTCGAACCCCCAAATACGGAGGGAAACCTCTGGTAATGAGGCTGATTATTGGCTGCTAACATTCGAGCTGCAGTGGATGTTGTCCCTGTGGATCTGTGTGTTGGAATAAAGGTTGGGACTTTGAATGTGACTGTGGCCTTTGTGACACTGGATGCCTGTGTCCTCTGTGTGGTAAGCCCTCTTTCTGCATGTGCTGACTCTTCCTGTCTGGCATCC
>NW_022605607.1:237851-256634 GCF_008692095.1 Etheostoma spectabile | reverse complement strand
CCCCCCCCCCCCCCCCCCCCAGGCCGTGTGTCTCTGACCCGGGGCGCCTCTCTGCTGGTGGATCAGCTGACCCTGGAGGACGAGGGCTGGTTCGAATGTCGCATCCTGCTTCTGGACAGCCAAAAAGACGACTTCAGAAACGGCACATGGACCTTCCTCTCCATCACAGGTGCAGCTCTGCGGGGTTTTGGGGACTCGGGAGCAGCTTCTCTCGCTGGCGCGGTCCCTGTTTAGCACAACCACAGCACGGGGCCTGGCCCGGACTCCGAAGGCCCTGGCGAGCTGCAGGGTTCCAGCAGCCAATCAGGGCGTTGTGTGATCACTTCTTGTAAAATACAAAGCTTTATCGTCCTTGAACGTGTGCATGCGGTCCTGTGAGTGCAAACGTCAGCGAAAATGCACAACAGATGAATAAATAAATATAAAAGAGACTGTATAAATGTATAAAAAGAGTCAGAAGATTGTAAGAAAAAAAAGAGAAATTTGTCATAAGAAAATGTCAAATTGACTATTTTCCTATATCAATGTTCTTTATAATTCCCCAAAATAACATGATTGATTCCAACGCTCTTTGCCAAGTACAAATCTCTACTTTCATTAATTTTGGGTCTTATTATATTTTATAGCATTGTAAAACAAAGTGAAGTGTTGTTGAAATAGTGTTGAGTAAAAGTTGACATATTCCAGTCTGTGATTATCATCAACATCCATTCCTTTAATTAATAGTCTAAATAATTCCTAATTTCTGCTTTCTAACTCAAACATTAGGTATAATTTCCTATAATGAGGTTTATTGACCATAAATTCCAAAAATAACTGTAAAACTAAAGTTAGTAAGTTAGTGTTCGTAGTGTTAAAACGTCAAAAAAAGGGATAAACATTGGAAAAAAAAGGACAAAAATGTAAGAAAAGTTGAAAGTGTTGATTTTCAGTTTTGACGGGAAGACAAGACGAGGGTCGAGAAAGACGGGATCAGGACAGTGGATGTCTGGCTTGTGTGGCTGAAGATTAAGGTTAAATGCTTAAATCAGTCATTTAAAACACCTACTAGCCCCCCCCCCCCCTTCTGTCTCTCTTTCTCTCTCACACACACACACACACACACACACACACACACACACACACACCACACACACACACACACACACACACACACAAACCTAGTTATGCCATTGAGAGTGTGAAGTAATTTGATAAGAGTACACTACAGTGAATGAAAGGCCTACATGTGAAGCATCAGGTAACAGATGAATGTATATTATATATATACTATATATATATATATATATATATATATATATATATATATATATTATGTGGTGTGTAGTATTACATCAGTGCATGTATTGTCTGTCGAATGAATGCATTGTTATCTAAGAATATGTTAAGATCCCAAAACCAAACTTGATACAGAGCCTTGTGCATATTCTATCCAAAGGGTGCACACAGTTATATTTCAGCACGGTATAAACCTAAATTCCCTCCCTTCCTGCCGACTTTACCGAGGACAACGAGAGATAAACGGCGTCAACGGACTGTTTCAACCGAATATTCTCCGGTCCAGCTCAGCCAAAGACCCCAAAAACACAGAATCCTTTGGCATGTTTGGTGTCATTTTTGACAAAAAAAAAAAGAATCTGTCCAGAAAGACCTGGCAGACTGTCCGGTACAATCATAGGTAACACAGCGGTGAAGTATAAAACACATAAATACATTATTGAACACATTAATAAGAAGTTTATTTTTAAGTATACGACTGTCCATCACCACACAGAGGACAGGAAAAAATAAGTAATGCTTATCTAATTTTGGACTTTTATTTTGAAAAACTAATATTTTGATGCTCCACACAGAGGACAGGAAACTGCTCACTAGGTCTGGAGATCATGTTGGATGGCCAATAAATGAATAATAGTTAATGCTTATCTAATTTTAGACTTTTATTTTGAAAAACTAATATTTTAATGCACCACACAGAGGACAGGAAACTGCTCACTAGGTCTGGGGATCGGGGTGGATGGTCAAAAAATTAATAATATTTAATGTGCATCTAATGTTTAGACTTTTATTTTGAAAAAATGAAACGGTCAATGCTCTGATTGTCTCCTACGTCCCATTTAAATATGAAATGTCCCCGTTCCAGCTCCACCCGTGTTCATCAAGACCCCGCCTACCTTCGTGGAGGTCCTGCTCGGAGACTCGCTGACGCTCAGCTGCGGCGCCCACGGCAACCCTCGGCCAACTGTTGTTTGGCATAAAGACGAGAGCCGAATTGAGAAACATGAAAAAATAAAAGTGAGATGGATGAACAGATGGCATTTGCAGTAATTTAATCAAATGCTTCCTTTGATTAGCATTTTCCGTGCGAGTTGTAGCTTTGATGTTCCTTTTGTTCTTTGTTGTCCGTGACTTCTGTCTCTCTCTCTTTGATCCTCTCCCTCGTCACCTTTGACCCCGTTTAGGTGCTCAACGGCACCCTGTCGGTGGCCGCCGTCACGAGGAATTTCTCGGGAGTGTACAAGTGTCACGTGTCCAACTCCGAGGGGAACCTGACCCACTCCATGCAGCTGCAGGTCAAAGGTCGGTGTTGAACCGTCAGTCATCCCTGCCGGCTCTTTCTACACAGCACTGTGGAGTAAACGTCCGGCTACACCACAGATGCATTCTGGGATACAGTAACGAGAGCTGTTTAAACCAGCTGATCCATGCTTACACCTCATCATCTCTCACCAGGGTGTCTCTGACCAATCAGTCCCAAAACGTCCCCGTTAGAGAGGAGACGCCCTCAATATGTTCTTTAATAATCTCTCCAACCATTCCCTTGTGATCTTGTGAGTTTTTGCCGTCTCTCTGGTGGGTTTGTTGTCATTTTTCAGCCTGATGACGCCTTGCTCCAGGGACAGTGGCAGCTCTTTGGATCTCATATTGAGAGTTGACAGCAAATGCAAGTAGCACACTAGAGATGGACTCTAGACCTGTTATCTGCTCCTTGTGAGTGGGATAACGAGGGAATATCACCTGGCCATGGATCAGCTGAGCAGCCAGTTGTCCCAATACTTATGGTCCCTTTAAGAAGTGGGAGGCACACATACAACACACACTGTTGTAATTCTTACACCGTCATCCACCCCTTGGATGTAGATATCCTCAAATTAAAGCTGCAGTTAAAGCACATCCTGTTTGGTGTATAGAGCCAAAAAGATTGGAATTGTGTTGATGTCCCAATATTTATGGACCGTATGGTCATCCACCTACAACAACCTTGTCCACGTTATCGACATCATTTAACCCTCGTGTTGTCTTCCTGACGACAGGCTATTTGTGTTTTGTTTTCTGAGTCAAAACCTTTTTTTTTTAATTCAAGTTTTGGTCATTTAAAAAAAAAAAAAAATTGTCACTTTTTGCGATTTCTTTTGTCGATTGTTTTTCTGCGCTTTTATTTTGACGTCTGCTTTTTCCAACACTCTTTTTTCCACGTTCTTTCACCAATTGTTTTTTTTTAAATGCTATAAAATTGAATAAAAACACCTAAATTCAATGAAA
Source organism: Etheostoma spectabile (assembly GCF_008692095.1). Lineage (NCBI taxonomy): Eukaryota > Metazoa > Chordata > Actinopteri > Perciformes > Percidae > Etheostoma > Etheostoma spectabile. The sequence continues at coordinate 253,091 of NW_022605607.1, read as the reverse complement.
GTAGGGAACTGAGGACTTATTTTACTCGTGAAGAGTGTTGCGTGGGACCATCCACTTCATTTTTTGGGGCCGATATTTCTATCCTCAGGCCGAGCCCTCGGTCAAGCATTAGTGTTTTAATCATTACTTTAATCATTACTTTAATCATTACTTTAATCATTACTTTAATCATTACTTTATTAGCCTAATTGGGTGGGGAGAAAGCTATGGCTCCCCAGATGTGGTCTCTTCTTCAGTGTCTCCGTTACGTTGTCGGCGAGTGGACAGTATTAATTAGGCGATCGAGACCGGAACCACATAGTCTCCGATGTGGCTCCAGGTCTTTGGTTATGTTGCTGCCCTGGTCTCTTACCCACACTATTCAGCTGAGGGAGCTCGGGTCGAGTTTTTTTAAACGTTTCTTCATTCGGATCCATTTGCGATCTGAAGACATCCGATCCTGTCCTCACTAAGATAATCCTGAACAGATTTCTGTAGTTCAAACAACTCCGACTTAATATCGGTTATAACGGCTCACGTATTAAAACATTGTCGGGTTTAGAGCGGCCGGATAGCTCAGTTGGTAGAGCTGCCGTCCATTTACAGAGGATTACTCCTCATATAAAGTATATATAAAGTATATATAAAGTATATATAAAGTTCCCCATGCCAGTCTCTAGGTATGATGAAGGGTATGTGATGATACAGATGCAGGACGGGTTTTTATTCTTCTTTTTAATCAACTTTAGCACGGGTGTGTAAACCTATGCGAGCCACTGTATGTTTTCTATCCAGAATAAAGTCTCTTCTGGTCCCCGTTCTCCTCAAACAGCTTTGGGATTTATCTGTGCTGCCACATCGGTTTCAGAGTCTGTACTGCCCCCTGCAGTCCACCCCGCGCTGTTGCAACCAACCAACATCTTCACAACTGACTCAATCACTTTATAAACACAACATTAACATCATGATGTGTTGGGTTTTCTGCCAACATGTCAAAAGTAGTATAAAATTCTGTTAATAACAGTATTCATCTCTGTATTTATTCAGTACATATCCATGTCCTGCACCTGCTGCTGTTGCACTTCTGCTTAGACCTAAACTGCCTTTTGTTGCCTTGTACCTGTGTAATGACAATAAAGTTGAATCTAATCTAATTTAAAAAGGACCCCCGATCATCATCATCTCCCCTGAGGACACCACTCTCAACATGTCCCAGGATGCAGTTCTGCAGTGTCAGGCTGACGCCTACCCCTCCAACCTCACGTACGAGTGGCTGAAACAAGGACAGAACGTCTACCATATTGAGTGAGTATTTAAAGTAAAACACATTCATCAGTCCAAGATACTCAATATGCTGTTCTTCTTTTCTGTCGACTCTAAAACATCACAATCAAGTTCTCAAAACATCCTCTGTATATAATCAGTTCAAATTAGATTCACTAGCATGGACCACGCCACAGCGATATGTTGGTTTAAAGATTTAATGGACATTATGAATGTGCCGATGTATGAATGAATGTGGATGTTGTTTGGTGGCTGGTCTGGGAGGGTGCGTGATGACCGGGTGGAGGAGACTCAGAGTGGGGGTTCCCTCTCGGAACAGTTTACAGGCCCCCAGATGGTTCCTAGATGAGACGAGAGCACCGGGATGAACAGGAAGGGAGGAGAGGGAAGATGGAGGGATGAAGAGGAGGGAACGGGAGGGTGGGTCAACCAATCAGCGATAACAAGGCTGCTGCGTAGCACGGTGTATATAAAGGTTTGACCGGTGATTAGAGGTGTGGTTTGGGTTTGGCCCTGCTCCCGAACCTAAGTCAACATATTAACTACATTTATTCACAAGACTGTTGTACAGGGACGTTTTTTTAGAGATGGTCCGATACCTTTATTTGCTTTCCAAAACTGATTCTGATCTGGATCTGACAGCTTAACTAAGGTAGTGGTTTTGAGCTGTGAACAGAGCAGCTTGCAGCCAGGCCGATCTACTGTATCTGTGTTGTGTGTTGTGTGTTGTGTGTTTCCCTTTAATTTGAGCCAAAAGTAATCGCTAAATCAAAGGTAACAGTGGTGTTGTCTACGTGATACGCAGGTACACACAGTAGCTATATAAGAAAGCTCCAGGATTTCCATATTCCCATTTAGAAAATGACATGTAACAACATACCGTCCTTTTATATTTTTTCATATATTTTGAATTAGAGATGGTCTCATAGATTTTTTTGCTTCCCCATACTGATTCTGATACCTGAACTTGTGCATCGGCCGATACCGAGTACTGGTCCGATACCAGTGTGTCATATATGTTATTATGTTTTAACAGCTGTGTACTACTATCCCTGTATGGATGTGACATGGTTTCTATCTTTGTTGTCTGTCTGGCCTGGGTTAAACTCTTTGTGCTACATGAACAAACAAACAATGAACACCACAGAACTTTCTTTTATCATCCAGTTTGACAGTCACTTATAACTATAACTATAAATAAACTACTTTAACGTAGATTTTATTTTAGGGCTTTATTACGTGGAATGGGATTGGTGCATAATCTCCAGTACTTCCCGATACCAGCGTTTTAGGCGGTATCGGAGGCGATACGGATCCTGGTATCACATGGCGCTCTCTCAAATTACACACAATATGCTGAGACGTAAGAGTGTGTCGCAGTGACAGAAAAAACACACATAGGAAAGATGGGAAGGAGGGAGACACAATGAAAACACAACAGTAAGAATGATGTCTGCAGCTTACAAATAAGACATGTAGAAACAGACACACAAACACACAGACAGATAAGAGACATTGACAGCGAGACAGACATGAGACATATGGGACCAAACACATGCACTAATAGAAGCAAGAAGGCTACAGCACAAGTCTACAGCATGGATTTCAAGGATTCACTAACCCTAACCCAAAGAGAGAGGGAGAAAGAGAGAGAGAGAGAGAGAGAGGGAGTGAGAGAGAAATGTTTTTAAGGGTCATTAAGGTCATCAATTGCTTTTACCTTACTCCCTACCTACCGAATATAATATACAAACCTAGAAACAAAAGATATTAAGATTTAGATTATTGTTTTATTTTCCATGCTCTGATAATTAACCTCCTAAAACAATCAATTTGTTCACTTTTTGAATTGCATCATGTTTTGTGTATTTTGGCTTCAGGTCCCTAAAGTCCAGGGTGAAGGTTTTGGTGGATGGAACACTTCTCATCCCTAATCTCATCCCAGAGGACGCTGGCAACTACACCTGTATCCCGACTAATGGGTTACTCACCCCACCCTCAGCCTCTGCACACCTGAAAGTGAAACGTAAGGGTTAACTCTCATCATATTTTATAATCTGCAATCTTTATAATTGCAGAAGGCTTCAATTTTCCCTGCATGCCCGAGGGAAGAATCTTTTAAAAGGGTAACTTTGGTATTTTTATATTTTTCAACCTGGAAAAACCCTTGAAATGGCTAATCACACAAACCCACCAGACTCAAAGTCAAAAGTGGACAGAAACTAAATAAAACTACCAAAACCCGTCTTGGTTCATCTTTCCACTGTTCCAACAATCACCACTCTGGTCTGGTTGGAATAAACTCTTAATTCACCCATTTACATGTGGAGATATGCTGCTCTATACACACTAAAAGTAGTGATTATTTACATGGAGTCTGGTGGAGATATGCTGCTCTATACACACTAAAAGTAGTGATTATTTACATGGAGTCTGGTGGAGATATGCTGCTCTATACACGCTAAAAGTAGTGATTATTTACATGGAGTCTGGTGGAGATATGCTGCTCTATACACGCTAAAAGTAGTGATTATTTACATGGAGTCTGGTGGAGATATGCTGCTCTATACACGCTAAAAGTAGTGATTATTTACATGGAGTCTGGTGGAGATATGCTGCTCTATACACGCTAAAAGTAGTGATTATTTACATGGAGTCTGGTGGAGATATGCTGCTCTATACATGCTAAAAGTAGTGATTATTTACATGGAGTCTGGTGGAGATATGCTGCTCTATACACGCTAAAAGTAGTGATTATTTACATGGAGTCTGGTGGAGATATGCTGAGGGTGATTTTTGGGCTGTTTCACATAAACAAAAAGGATCTTACTCCAGGCTTAAAAACAAAGAAATTACCTTTGAAGTGACTTTTTATGATCAATTTCTCTTCCTCCATCTCAGACCCTGCACGTGTGGTCAGAATGTCCCGGGAAACGTACTTGCCCGCGGGCATGGAGGGCGTTATTACCTGCCCCGTTCAGGCTGATCCCCCGGTGCTGTACGTCAACTGGACCAAAGATGGAAACAGTTTGAATCTTGACAACGTAAGCTACGCAGCACAGAAATACAACACGTCACAAAAATAACCCTTCAGTCACACATGCAACAAGAGAGAGAGACAAAGCACCAGGCTACCATTGATTTTCAATGGGAGGGGCGACGAGCCTGCCGCTGCCACGAGCAAGGCAGGGCCAAAGTAGACAAGAAGTCTTTTTAATTTTCTGCAAATGCTGAGCTATGCAACAGTGGTTGCTCGAGTCGAAGAAAACAATACAAGATGGCGGAAAACGATGTTCAGGATGTTGTATTTCTGTAAATATCTAATACATTTTATCTTACTTTTATCGAGAAATTAATACTTTTAAATCCTAAAACATCGTTCTTGTGACGTTACAACACCTCTGAAGTGACTTGTAAGACGTGCTTGAAGGTAGCACCAGAGAATTTCTGTTTATTGTTGCCAAGCAACCAGGAGTAGGCTAGGCACGCCTAAAAGCGCCCGTCAAGCGATGCGTGTTGATCTCTTCTGAAGCTAATGTGACTGTAGGGTAACTGTCACAAACTTTAGTTTTTATTGAATATTCAGTACATTATTACAACTGATCAGTCACCTCCATTTGTGAGTAATATATGAAAAAACATTAAAAAGGGGGGGATGGGAAGACTCCTGTGAGAAAAGGTGATGATAGCCAAAAAAAAATAGAAATAAAAATGGATGTATTTCAAGTCGGTGCTTTATCCACTGAGTCCAGGCTGTGAACCAATGTCCTTATGGTCTATTTGAGTAAAGTGTCCACTTCTAGCACACATGCTTTTTAAATCACCGTAAATCATGATTGTCTCTTTTTGACCTGTCCAGTTACCAGGGTGGATAGTGAACTCCGAGGGCTCCGTTTTTATAGCAACAGCCAATGACAACGCAGTAGGCATGTACACGTGCACGGCCTACAACAGCTACGGCACCATGGGCAAGTCTGAACCCACCAAGGTCATTTTGCAGGTGAGTCTGGTTTTCCTAACTTCAGTTACAGAGAAAACCCTTTCCTATGAGTGAACGCAGGTCGTGATGGGCTCTAGTAAAAGGCTCTCTCCCTCCTTCAGGACCCTCCGTCTTTCCGAGTGCCCCCTCGGGCCGAGTATCTCCAGGAGGTGGGCAGGACCTTGATCATCCCCTGTGAAGCTATCGGAGACCCCGCTCCAAACATTACATGGAGCAAGGTACAGGAGCTGCACAAACATCGTCTTATTCAAGCTTCATTTATTCAACTCATTTACAATTCAATGTTATTCATAGTATCAATTCATAACAAGAGTTATCTCAAGACACTTTAGATAGAGTAGGTCTAGACCGCTCCAGAATTTACAGGTAGAGCAGGTCTAGACCACTCTATAATTTACAGATAGAGCAGGTCTAGACCACTCTATAATTTACAGATAGAGCAGGTCTAGACCACTCTATAATTTACAGATAGAGCAGGTCTAGACCACTCTATAATTTACAGATAGAGCAGGTCTAGACCACTCTGTAATTTACAAGGACCCAACAGTTCTAGTAGTTCCCTCCAGAGCAAGCAACAGAGCGAAAGTAGCAAGGAGAAACTCTTAAAAACGTTTAGGCCTATGAAAGACCTGGGAGAGAAATAACATCCCAGAGTCCTGGTCTAGACCTGCTCTTTATGGAAAGACCTGGGAGATAAAAAACATCCCAGAGTCCGGTCTAGACCTGCTCTTTATGGAAAGACCTGGGAGAAAATAACATCCCAGAGTCCTGGTCTAGACCTGCTCTTTATGGAAAGACCTGGGAGAAAATACATCCAGAGTCCTGGTCTAGACCTGCTTTATTTGAAAGACCTGGGAGATAAATACATCCCAGAGTCCGGTCTAGACCTGCTCTTTATGGAAAGACCTGGGAGATAAATAACATCCCAGAGTCCTGGTCTAGACCTGCTCTTTAGGAAGAACCTGGGGATAAAATAACATCCCAGAGTCCGGTCTAGACCTGCTCTTTATGGAAAGACCTGGGAGATAAATAACATCCCAGAGTCCTGGTCTAGACCTGCTCTTTATGAAAGACCTGGGAGATAAATAACATCCCAGAGTCCTGGTCTAGACCTGCTCTTTATGGAGAGCGCTATGAGACAGTTGTTGTGATTTAACACTATATAAATAAAATTGAAAACTGAATTGAACCACGGTGACAGCAGCCACCTTTGATTTTGGAGCCATGATTTCCAGCCTGTTGCTTTCCTTCCTCCCAGATTGGGCCGACCCCCCGCTCCCCGTACTCCGTGCGGGCCAACGGGTCGCTGCAGCTGCAGCCGCTCAGTAAAGACCACCAGGGGGGCTGGGAGTGCTTGGCCACCAATCGAGTAGCGACCGTCAGCGCGGGCACTGTGGTCATGGTGCTGGGTGAGTGGGACGACTGTACTTCTGCAGAGATGTGTTGATACGCGACACTCGGGCTACAGCTACACTACTACGGGATTTCATTTTTTAAGCAATGTTTCTACACTCCGTCCACACAAGAGTTTTAGCTCCAGTAGCAGAACTAATCTGCGTCCATCTTAACTAGATCCCGACCAATAAAGGATTTTTAAGGCCGATACCGATGCTAATTTTTGGTCATTTAAAAATCTGATATGCCGATATATCAGCCGATATATAGCTAAAAAAATAAATCCAGAAACGCCTAACAAAACATAATCAGATGTCCCTAACGTTAGTTATTTGTAGTTATTTATGAGTTCTCACTAAAATAATATGATAATAATTAGTTTTTTTGTCACAACAGAACATCAACATATATTAAAGTTCTGATAAATAAAATAGGACTTTAAGTTTCATATCTGAAGTTTGTATTTTTATACATTTTATTTTCATCATTTTAACTTGAATATATTTTGATGTTCTGTTGTGACAATAAAACAAATTATTATCCTATTATTTTAATGAGAACTCATATATAACTAATGTTAGGCAAATCTGTTTATGTTTTGTTATGCGTTTCTGGATTTTGTTTTTTTAAATGTATATTGACCGATATATATCGGCATCTCGGATTTTTAAATAACCAAATATTTGGCATTGGGCTTAAAAAACCTTTTTATTGGTCGGGCTCTAGTACGGATGTGAGTCGTTAACGTAGCACAAGAGATTAAACCAAAAAAAATCTCCAAAAGGATCAAATGACAGATTAGACATTCGTATAATACGTCACAAAAAGTTAGATTTTATTTCATCATTTACACTTTCAAAATAACAGAAACTAAAAAATGGCGTCTTCAAAAGTTTAGGCCCCCTGCAGAGTTAATACCTTGTACCCCCCCCCCCCCCCCCCCCCCCCCCCCCTCCCCTTTTTGGGAAGCATCACAGCTTGGAAACGCTTCGTTTTGCAGACGCCATTTTTTAGTTTTCTGTTATTTTGAAAGTGTAAATGATGAAATAAAATCTAACTTTCTATGACATATTATGCGAATGTCTAATCCGTCATTTGATGCTTTTTGGAGATTTTTCCATCTTTTCTTGGCTTCTTTATGCTCATTAATACACATTTTTACCCAGGGTTCCCAAACTTTCAAACCCCACTGTATTCACGTGTATTGTCAAACGTGCAGAACTCTTATGGATGTTGTTTTTCCTGTTCTCCAGGCACCAGTCCTCATGTTGTGTCCTTAGTGTCTGTCCTCACCGAGATGAACCAGGCCAACGTGTCCTGGGTGCCGGGCTTTGACGGAGGATACACCCAGAAGTTCACTGTGTGGTGAGTAAAACCAACCCGTTCTCAGCTGTCAACAACAACCACAAACACGCTCTGTCCTTATTTAGCCTGTTTCTATTTCCCCCAGGGTCAAGCAGGCGTCCAGAGGGAAGCACGAATGGGCGTCTTTGCCTGTGCCGACGTCCAAAAACTACCTGCTGGTGACCGGGCTGCTGGCTGGCACCGGCTACCAGTTCAGCGTGCTGCCTCAGAACAAACTGGGCTCCGGGCCTTTCAGTGAAATAGTCTCTGTACGAACACAAGGTTTGTTCAACTGACAGTATATTCTGTTTGGGTCTTCCAACTCTTTCCTCTCTCTCTCTCTCTCTCTGACGGTGTGTGTTCACAGCGAGCGTCATCGCCACGCTTCCCTGTCTTTGTCTATAAAGCTGCTGTGCAAAGCATTCTGGGAGCATCGTGGTGAGTTTCAAGTAGCGATAGACTGATTCTATCAGCCGGCCGATAGACTGGGCAGATATTTGCGTTTTTTACGTGTAGCAGCATCGGCCGATGCGCGGCTGCTGCGTTTGCCGATAGTTTTCTCCCGGCGTTATTTACAGACCACAGGCTGCTCTGTGTCTCTGGAGACGCTGCAGTTCCCATCCCCCCCCCCCCCCCCCCCCCCCCCCCCCCCCACTAGCACCATGGGAGTCTTAAATTACAAAAAAACACTTTATTTCAGTGACTACTTCTCAGGTTTATTGTTTTCTTTAATTATTTAAATGTGTTGACAAAGGACATGTTGTGATGACCTGATTACATCTGTCTTATAATATAATAATATAATATAATAATAATATAATGTAATAAGAGTCTTATAATATGTCAGCAACCAGTGCATCATCAAGGCTGTGTTGTAGATGTTGATGCACAGGGAACCTTATGTTTTGGACCATCCACATGACATTGCACACATCATGTGGTGATATGAATGTAAGATGATTGCAGAAGTGACACTTATCTGTGCTTTTGTGCAATATCGGCATATCAGATTTTTAGATAACCAATTATTCGTATCGGTATCAGTCTTAAAAACCCTTTATCGGTCGGGCTCTACTACACTGTTTTATCTTGCCCTGGTTGCTGAGAGCTATAGCGGAGAACTCTCTCTTTTCTGTTTTGCTGTAAGTTTGTGTCGTTTTAACTTTTATTGGATTTTCTTTCCAGCGGTGCCAACAGAAGCACCCACAGCCGACTCATCTCTCCCGATCCTGGACCCCCCCGTGCTCCTGTCAGCCAACCGGACGGACCGAGGCTTTCTGCTGCAGTGGTCGCCTCCGGAGGCTCCGTCCTCGCCGCTGACCGGCTACGTGCTGCAGGCCCGCAGGGACCAGGGCCAGTGGGTCATCCTCAGCAGCAACATCAGCGCCAATCAGAGCCAAGTACTCGTAGAAGGACTGCTGAGGGTAACGATCTATTACTTACTTAGCATAGAGAGATAGGTAGATGGATAGATAGATGGATAGATAGATGGATAGATAGATAGGTAGATAGGTAGATAGGTAGGTAGATAGGTAGATAGATAGATAGATAGATAGATCGATGAGAGGGATGGAGGATGGATGGAGGATGGATGGATGGATGGATAGAGGCAAGGTAGTGGGATAGATTAGATAGGTGATAGGTAGAGAGGAGATAGGTAGATAGATAGATAGTGATAGATCGTAGATAGATAGATGTAGATAGATAGATAGATAGATAGAGGGATGGATGGGATGGATGGATGGATAGAGCAGATAGAGAGGATAGTGGGATAGATGATAGGTAGATAGATAGATAGATAGGATAGATAGATAGATAGGAATAGATAGGTAGATAGATAGATAGTATAGGTAGAAGATAGTAGATAGATGGTGATGATAGATAGAGAGATAGATGGAGGATGATGGATGGATGGATGGATAGGACAATAGATAGTAGTGGGATAGGATTGATAGGTAGATAGGTAGGTAGAGTAGATAGATAGGTAGATGAGATAGGTGATAGATAGGTGATCGATAATAGATAGATAGAGTAGTATAGATAGATAGATAGATAGATAGATAGATGATAGATGATATGATAGATAGATAGATAGATAGATAGATAGATAGATAGATAGGATGGATGGATGGATAGCTGGATAGGTAGTGGGATAGATAGATAGGTAGATAGGTATAAGATAGATAGATAGATAGATGGATGGATGGATGGGATGAAGGATGGAGGATGGGATAGACGATTAGATAGCGTAGTGGGATAGATAGATAGGTGATAGATAGGTACGATAGAGTAGATAGATAGGTGATAGATAGATTAGAGTCGATAGGTAGATAGGTAGAGAGATAGAGATAATGATAGATAGATAGGTAGCTGATAGATAGGATAGTACTGTAGAGTAGATGATGATAGTAGATAGGATGGATGGCTGGATGGATGAGACTAGATAGATAGGTAGTGGGAAGATAGATTGGAGAGATGATGAGTAGGTGAGATAGATAGGTAGATAGAGAGGTAGATAGGGGATAGATAGATGTAGATAGAGAGGTGGATAGCAGATAGATAGGTAGTCGGGATAAGATAGATAGATAGATAGATAGATAGATAGGTAGATAGATAGATAGATAGGTAGATAGGTAGATAGATAGACAGACAGCCTGCTTCCTCTTCGGCATCATATGCTGGTTAAGGTAATGAAATGTCATGAGCGTTTGGTTCTCTTCCATCTTAAAACCATCACAGCAGTCTGCTTACAGAGCAAAATGCTCTGTAAAATGATATTTATTGATCCCAATAAAATGGGACATTACAGTGTTGCAACTGCAAAATCAGTCACACGGCACTAAATATAAATATAATTGAAACACTAGGACAAAATATACATACGTATAATATACATGAAATAATAAAAGGATAAAATACAAGAACAAATATTTGAATATTTATAAGTTGAGAATCTGTACTTTACAAAGATAACTCGGATATGAGACGACTCATTTAGTTTTTTAGTCACATTTCCACAGCCTGCCTCAGTCTCATGGACGAGGCCGGTGTGGCGACCACGGTGTGCTTTTCTTTTTGACTGGCGGGTTTTTTATTCTTGTAGCAGGGTTGTGACTCTGTGATTGGCCGTTGCATTTTGTCTACAATTCTGATTGGTTTAGCAGGAAAGTGAACGCCTCCAACAGCTGATTTGGGTTAGTTAGAGCATTGATGAAGAGTGAGGTCTTCCTGAAAGGATTTACACTGAGATACTTTTAAATTAGGAGAGACTAGCTGATATGAGACAGTTAGACACAGCATGATAAAATATACATTTATGAGGAAAACAGCTGAATTAATTTAGGAGGGCATCGATTAAAAGTTAGGTCTTCCTGAAAGAATTTACACTGATCTACATAATGAAAATATCTTTGATTAACAGGACTCCAGTTACGATCTGAGGCTGATGTCTCACAGCAACAAAGTCCTCAGTGAACCCAGTGAGTCTGTCAATGTCTCCACAATAGGTAAGGGACTTTGTTTTCATCAGTAGTGACTAGAGCCCGACCGATATATCAGCGGACCAATACTATCGGCCGATATTAGGCATTTCCCGATCTATCGTATCAGCATTTATAATTTTATTAATACATCAGAATCAATTACGACAAATAAATGATTCTGATGTATGAATATTTAACAGACGGTCAACCGTGTTATGAGTAATGGCGTTGCATAGTCTGTCCTCCAGAGGACGCTCTACAACGTCCCCGTTAGTGATGGGACAGACTATCCAACGCCATCACAACAGGACGTTGTAGAGCGTCCTCTGGTGGACAGACTATGCAACACCATCACTAACAGGGCGTTGTAGAGCGTCCTCTGGTGGACAGACTATGCAACGCCATCACTACAGGACGTCGTAGAGCGTCCTCTGGAGGACAGACTATGCAACGCCATCACAACAGGGACGTTGTAGGCGTCCTCTGGACAGACTCAACGCCATCACTAACAGGGACGTTGTAGAGCGTCCTCTGGAGGACAGACTATGCAACGCCATCACTAACAGGGACGTTGTAGAGCGTCCTCTGTGGAACAGACTATGCACGCCATCACTAACAGGACGTTGTAGAGCGTCCTCTGTGACAGACTATGCAAGCCATCACTAACAGGACGTTGTAGAGCGTCCTCTGGAGGACAGACTATGCAACGCCATCACTAACAGGGACGTTGTAGAGCGTCCTCTGGAGGACAGATATGCAACGCCATCACTACACGGGACTGGTGTAGAGCGTCCCTGGTGGACAGACTATGCAACGCCATCACAACAGGTACGTTGTAGAGCGTCCTCTGGTGGACAGACTATTGCAACGCCATCACTACAGGACGTTGTAAGCTTCCTCGTGGACAGACTATGAACGCCATCACTACAGGGAGTTGTAGAGCGTCCTCTGTGGACAGACTTGCAACACCATCCTAACGGGGACTTGTAGAGCGTCCTCTGTGGACAGACTATCGCAACCCATCACTAACAGGGACTTTGTAGAGCTTCCTCTGGTGGACAGACTATGCAACCCATCACTAACGGGACTTGTAGAGCTTCCCTGGAGGACAGACTATGGCAACCCATCACTAACAGGACGTTGTAGAGCGTCCTCTGGAGGACAGACATATCACGCCATCACTAACAGGGACGTTTGTAAGCGTCCTCTGTGGACAGACTATCAAACGCCATCACTAACAGGATTGTAGGCGTCCTCTGGTGGACAGACTATGCAACGCCATCACTAACAGGGACGTTGTAGCGCGTCCCTCTGGTGGACAGACTATGCACGCATCACTACGACTTGTAGAGCGTCCTCTGTGACAGACTATGCAACACCATCACTAAAGGGAATTGTAAGCGTCCTCTGGTGGACAGACTATGCAACACCATCACTAACGGACGTTGTAGAGCGTCCTCTGGTGGACAGTACGGCACACCAATCACTACGGGGACGTTGTAGAGCGTCCTCTGGTGGACAGACTATGCAACGCCATCACTAACAGGGACGTTGTGACGTCCTCTGTACAGACATGCAACACCATCACTCCAGGGGACATTTGTAGAGCGTCCTCTGGTGGACAGACTATGCAAACACCATCACTAACAGGGACGTTGTAGAGCGTCCTCTGGACACAGACTATGCAACACCATCACTAACGGGACGTTGTAGAGCGTCCTCTGGTGAGGCAGACATGCAACGCCATCACTACAGGGACGTTGTAGAGCGTCCTCTGGACAGACTATGCACGCCACACAACAGGGACGTTGTAGAGTCGTCTCTGGTGGACAGACTATGCAACGCATCACTAACAGGGACGTTGTAGAGCTTCCTCTGGGACAGACTATGCACGCCATCACTAACAGACGTTGTAGAGTGTCCTCTGGTGGACAGACTATGCAACGCCATCACTAACAGGGACGTTGTAGAGCGTCCTCTGGTGGACGACTATGCAACACCATCACTAAACGGGGACATTGTAGAGCGTCCTCTGTGGACGAACTATGCAACACCATCACTAACAGGGACGTTTAGGCGTCCTCTGTGGACACTTGCAACACCATCACTAACGGGACTTGTAGAGCTTCCTCTGGAGACAGCTATGCAACGCCTTACTCATACACACGGTTGACCGTCTGTTAAATATTCATACATCAGAATCATTTATTTGTCGAATTGATTCTGATGTATTAAAAATTATAAATGCTGATACGAGTAGTCGGGAATGCCTATATCGGCCGATAGTATTGGTCCGCTGATATATCGGTCGGGCTCTATCACTACTGATGAAAACAAAGTCCCTTACTATTGTGGAGACATTGACAGACTCACTGGGTTCACTGAGGACTTTGTGTGCTGTGAGACATCAGCCTCAGATCGTCGAACTGGAGTCCTGTTATCACAGATATTTTCATTATGTAGATCAGTGTAAATTCTTCAGGAAGAAAAGACCTAACGTTTATCGAGGCCCCCTAATTATTCAGCTGTTTTTCCTCCATATTATATATTTATCATGCTGTTTCTAACTGTCTCATATCCGCTAGTCTCTCCTAATTAAAAGTATCTCAGTGTAAATCCTTTCAGGAAGACCTCACTCTTCATCAATGCTCACTAAACCCCAATCGCTAGTTGGGGCGTTCACTTTCCTGCTAAACCAATCAGAATTGTAACAAAATGCACGGCCAATCACAGAGTCACACCCTGCTACAAGAATAAAAAACCGCCGCCCGTCAAAAAGAAAGCACCCGTGGTCGCCACACCGGCCTCGTCCTATGACTGAGGCAGGCTGTGGAAAATGTGACTAAAAAACTAAATGATCGTCTCCTATCCGATTTTCTTTGTAAAGTACAGATTCTCAACTTATAAATCAAATATTTGTTCTTGTATTTTATCCTTTTATTATTTCAATGTATTTATACGTATGTATATTTTGTCCTAGTGTTCAATTATATTTATATTAGTGCCGTGTGACTGATTTTGCAGTTGCAACCGTAATGTCCCTTTTATTGGGATCAATAAAATCATTTTACGAGCATTTTGCTCTGTAAGCAGACTGCTGTGATGGTTTTAAGATGGAAGAGACCAAACGCCTCATACAATTTCATTACCTTAACCAGCAATGATCCGAAGAGGAAGCAGGCTGTCTGTCTATCTATCTACCTATCATACTACCTATCTATCTATCTATCTATCTACTATCTATCTATCTATCTACCTATCTATCTACCTATCTATCTATCTATCTATCCTACATCTATCCTATCTATCTTCTAACATCCATCGATCTATCTATCTATCGTGCTATCTACTCCTATTCCTACCCACTAACTATCTATCTGTCTATCATCCATCCATCCATCCAATCCATCTCATCCATCTCTACTACTATCTATCTACCTAACTATCTCTACTCTATCTATCTATCTAATACTACCTATCTATCTATATCTACCTAATCTATCTATCTACCTACTATCTACCTATCATCTATCCCACTACCTATCTTATCTGTCTATCCATCCATCCATCCATTCATCCATCCGCCATCCTCATACATCTATCCATCTATCTATACTACCTTCATCTAAATCTATCTATCTACCTATCTATCCATCTAATCATCATCTATCTATCTATCTATCCTATCCTATCTACTACTATCTATCTTCTACCCCTCGCTACCTATCTATTCTATCTATCTACTCTTATGCTATC
>NW_022605607.1:223427-237826 GCF_008692095.1 Etheostoma spectabile | reverse complement strand
AGAGAGGTGTGCTAACGTTAGATAAACAAAGCGGTGAGAGCGAGCTAGAAAGAAAGAGGAGGAGAGGAGAGGTGCTAAGTAGATAAACAAAGCGGTGTACTTGAAGACGGGAGAGAGAAGGGCTAAGTAGAAAAGCAACGGTGACATCTGAGAACAGAGAGAGATGAGAGGTGCTAACGTTAGTCCCCCGCCGCAGCCATACTAACACTCGTGCTCTGACCCATTTTCCTGGTTGCACATGGAAACGACAGGTATGTTACCTCACCTTCTCATGGTCGGCTGTGGGACGTTTTTACAGAAACTTCAAAAGACCGTTCGGAGCGCAGAGGAAAAGTCGGCGGTGAGCGTTTTAAAAAACGCTTCAGGACGTTAACTCTCGGAGAAATCTCCTTCACACTCCAAGCACGAAATTGGGGTTTGTACCGAAAACCGGTCCAGATCAATCGATTGGTAAGTAACCAAACCAACGTTTACCAGCATAACAAAGATAGCAGCGGTGAACGGATGCAAACTTTGACCAAAACACTCAAACAGTCGGAGTTCTAAGACTCAAAAGTACTATGCTTAGTACTTTTGCGATTTGGTATTGATGGTAACAGAGCGTACGTTAACAGACATTCCCACTAACGATTCTTTTCTTTATTATTAAATGGTCAATTTCCTTTTCCCTTACCAACCGGGGCTTTTTCCCCCTGCATTTGTGTCTAGGACTGAGCAAAAATCTTAAAACGCGTCCAGTATTGAGCTGTGCTGTCAGTCGTTGAACGGTCGCTGTGATTAACCCCAGGACAGATGTTCAACATCACCCAGCGTCCACTAAAGTTGAGTTGTTGTTGCCGCTGGTACAGGACTCAGATTATTATTTCCTAAGTGTGTGACAACATTATTGACGGATCACTACAGAGATAGACCGTTTAGGTAAAGAGAATCCTTTAGTTTAACCATGCCCAGCCCGACACACCAAACCCACCAGATACCCATGTAAATAATAATACTTGTTATCGTGTATAGGAAGCGCATATCTCACCACCAGACTCATGTAAATAATCACTACTTTTAGCGGGAGAGCGTATATCTCCACCACTCCATGTAAATAATCAGCTACTTTTAGCAGTGTTACTAGCAGCTTTATATCTCCACCAGACCTCCACGTAAATATATACCATACTTTATCGCATGTATAGAGCAGCATATCTCCACCAGACATGCCATCGTAATAATCATAAACTTTTAGGGTGTATAGAGCAGTTTTATCTCCACATGAAATGGTGTGAATTAGATTTTTATTTCCACCAGACCAGAAGTGGGGTGATTGTTGGACAGTGGAAAAGATGAACCCAAGAGCTTTTGGTATTTTTAGTTTCTGTCCACTTGTGAGACGAAAGGTGTGTTTTACGATGACTAAAAGTAGTTTTACATGAGTCCTGTGGAAGATATGCTGCTCTATCACACTAAAGGAGATTATTTACATGGTCGGTGGAGATATGCTGCTCTATCACCCGCAATACAAAAGTTAGTGATTATTTACATGGAGTCTGGTGGAGATTGCTGCTTCTATACACACTAAAAGTAGTGATTATTTTACATGGAGTCTGGTGCGAGTAATATGCTGCTCTATACACACTACAAAGTAGTGAGATATTTATCCATGGAGGTCTTGGTGGAATATGTGTCGATACACACACGTAAAAGTTAGTATTATTTACATCGGAGATCTGGTGTGGAGAGTATGGCTCTATATCACACTAAGTAGGCATTATTTTACATGGAGTCTGGTGGAGATAATAGCTGCTCTATACACCTAAAAGTAGTGATTATTTACAGGAGTCTGGTGGAGATATGCGTTCCTTAACACACTAAAAGTAGTATGTATGTACTGGGGAGTAGGGGGAGGATGCGCTCTCTACCCGCTAAAAGTAGTGATATTTACATTGGAGTCTGTGGGTTGTGTGTTATCCGCTAGTAGGTAATGCTGGGATGGGTTTGCGTGTGTGTTTTCATGTTAAAACTAAAAGGACTTACCTCTTTAAACTAAAAGGTACTACTCTGAGGGATCCTCTTGCATAATGTTGTCACACACTGAGAATACTATTGAGTGCGTCAGCGGCAACAACACAAACTTTTTGTGACGCTGGCTGACAGTTAATGTTACGTTGCAGCTGTGTTTCTTGTTAATAATGGAGCATTCAAAAAATTTGTTTGCCTCGTGTTTCAGACACAAAGCATGAAAGAATCCAGGAGAAAACATTGTTGCAATAGACTTAATTACATGTGCTTTTATAAAGGGTGTTTACTCAGCTGTGAAGAGTGAGCGTCGCTCACTCCCCAAACGGGCCCCGTGTTCCTGATTTCAGATTAAGAAAACAAAAACCACAACAAACAAAAAAACCCATCCATACAAGCGTTGCCGAGCTCTCTAGAAGAACAATAAATAATCCCTTCTCAGCTTCATTACGCTAATCAAACTGGAAGAAGAAGAAAAGGATATGTCGTCCGATAACAACGGCGCAGGAGTGCAGTCACGCTGATGGCGCTGGTCTTTAAATCTCTGTAACGAGCGGCAAACACTTTAAATAGACTTCTTTGAAAGCTCAGTGAGGTGTGACGGGTGAGCGTCGTCCCGTCATTAAAATGCTTTGTGGTGTCCGTTCTGAGATGGACCGTGGACACACAAAAACAGTTCACGTTATAGTAATTAATCTAAATACTTTGATACTCCTATACAATACAATTTTCAATCAGTAAACTATACATACAATGGAGATGGTCAGAGTGGGAGGGGGGCGGGTTCGTGCCTTGGCTCAAAGAGGGGTCCCACCTCTCCGCGTACACCACATACCTGGCCGTACGTGGGACTTGAACCAGCATTAACCCTCGATTCCCAACCCTACCCCCCACTGAATGTAGCTACTGCCCTAACCCGAGTACAACAACAGCACCCGGTTGTGTTTCTATGACGACACACAACACACCAACACACAACATCGTTATTATTGTTCCAAGCATTAAAACCGTCATTTGTTAAGTTGCAGTTCTCCTCTCCCTCTCTGCCTCTGTCTCTCCACACACGACACACACCACACACGACACACACACACACACACACACACACACACACACACACACACACACACAGACAGCATACAGACAGACAGACAAGACAGACAGACAGACGACACACACACCCAAACACACAGACAGAACAACACACAGCACACACACAGACAGACAACAGACAGACAGACAGACACACACCACACACACAGACAGACACACAACACAACCACACACAGACAGATCACACACCCACACAACAGACAGTACCACACACCCAGCACACACCACACACACAACAGACACCACACACGACACACAAGCACACACACAACCACACACTAAGACACGAACCAGCACACACGACAACGACAGACACACACACACACGACACACAGACACACCCCACAGACGCACTACACCGCAGGACCACACACCGACACGACGACCACGCACACGCACGACAGACAGACAGACCGACAACAGACAGACAGACAGACGGACAGAAACACACACAGACAACTGACAGACACACACGCCCACTGACAGACACACAACCACACAGCTGATTAGCGACTTTTCAACACCCCCCCCCCACGATTTTTCTCTCTACACAAATAAGCGACTATGACAAATCTGGCGCCTTTACTGTAAAAAGTACCCATTTGTACAGAGATGTCTCTCTCTCCTGTCTCTTCTGAATCAATTTCAAGAGGAGAGCCCCCCTCCTCCCCTCCCCCCCAGTCACACAACTTGTGTGGGCTTTGCGATTTATGGTGTGAGCTGAGCCCTTAGTGTGTGTTTTTATTTTTCTTAGATGGTGTAGCTTCTTTCCTGTGGTTGTTGGTTTTGTCCTAGGAATGTGTCCAAGTGTCGTGGTGTAAACGAGGGCCCCCCCCACCCCAATGCTTAGAAAGGAGCTCAAGAAAACCAGCATTTTCACTGATAAACTGAGCAGCATAGGTTGTCACACAGCAGAAAACAGGCGGGAAAAGGATGTCATGAGGGCGAGCTTAGAGAGTCGGGGGGAAAAAAGCGGAAGAGTGAGGAGCGGGGCGGAGATACCGGACCCGTGTCGGTTGCTAAGAGCAGACGCCGATCCGGAGTCGGAGCTTGACCGTTGGCCGCGCCTCGCGGAGCAAGGGAGTCCTGAGCGCCGTACTCCTGGTACTTCTGGTCGCAGAGCGTTGAAGGCTCATCCTGATGAGGGAGGCGCCGGTGCTGGCCAGCGAGCGCCTGGTGGGAATGGTGGGGGGTCTCTGAGAGACCAAGCCTGAGAGTGGGGGGCGGGGTTGGGGGGGGTGGGGGGAGGAAATGATGGATGGGCGCGTAATGGTAAAGCTCACATAATCACAGCACAGGTGACACCATGCAGCCCTAGGGTCGTTACACACCGACATTTATATATTTATAAATATAAATTAAATACTGTAACGTAGATTGTCTTCGACTAAATTACTGTTGTCGGATCGGTGTAAACTCGTACTTGCCGACACCGATCCAGCATTTTAGGTATGAATTGGTAATCTCTGATGCAACAAGAATTTTGCGGCTCTTTCTATAAGCTTGGATCCATTATTGCCGTTTTGTCTTCTTTTAAGATATTTTTGGGGGCTTTACTGGGTGAGCTCGAGGATGCCCAAAATGAACTACGTAAAAGTAGTTGTGTGTTATCAGTTCGGTGCATAACACAGTACTTGCCAAACCGATCCAGCATTTTAGGCCGTATGGGAGCTTTTCCAGTGTCGGTCGGTGCATCTCTTGCTGCTCTTTCTATACGCTTGGATCCATTATGGCAGTTTTTTCCATTTTATTTATTTTTAAGATTATTTTCCCTTTATCATAGTGGCTAGACATGAAAAGGGAGAGAGATGGGGGATGACACGCAGAAGGGCTGCAGGTCGGACCCGACCCGGGCCGCTGCAGGACTCAGCCCACATGGGGTGAAATCTCCTACTGGGGAGGCGTTTTTAAAGCGGCGGCGCCTATAGCGAAGGTTTTCTCGGTGAGATCTGCCCCTTAAGCTCACAACGACAATGCCATCAAAACACACCACAGAGAACGCGGAAAGTGGAAATGAAGCTGCACCTTTCTGTCCGTCCTGGAGGCCAGCGGCTCGATCGTGTCGGAGGTCCGCCCCGCCTCGCCGAAAACCGACAGATCAAACCTCTGTGGCCTCCAGACCTCCGAGTCCACACACGCATCCGAGAGTCCACTCATAACTCTCATCTACTGACGTGTTCTCTTCTAACGAGTACACAGGCACGTGGTCAGAGAATGGTTATCACACACAGGAAACAAAACAAGAACAGTCATTTAGGGTTGGGGTAGAGGGTTTATAAGGTCGATACCGATACGGATATTTGTGAGATAATAATTTGTTTTATTGTCACAATAGAATCAAATATATTAAAGTTCTGATAATAAATGTAGAAAATACAAACTTAAGATTTGAAACTTAAACAAAAACACATACAAAAAAAATAATAATCAGTGTTGCCAACAGGGACGGTTGTAGAGCGTCCTGGGGACAGACTATGCAACGCCTCCCTAACAGGGACGTTGTAGAGCGTCTCTGGTGGAAGACTATGCAACACCATCACTAACCAGGGACGTTGTAGAGCGTCCTCTGGTGGACAGACTATGCAACCCATCACTAACAGGGACGTTGAGAGCGTCCTCTGGTGGACGACTATGCAACGCCCTCACTACGGGGACGTTGTAGAGTGTCCTCGGTGGACAGACTATGCAACGCCACCACTAACGGGACTTTAGAGCGTCCTCGGGGACCGACTATGCAACACCATCACTAACAGGGAGTTGTAGACGTCCTACTGGTGGACAGACTATGCACGCCATCACTAACAGGGACGTTGTAGAGCGTCCTCTGGTGGACAGACTATGTAACGCATCACTAACAGGACGTTGTAGAGCGTCCTCGGAGGACAGACTATGCAACGCCATACCTAACAGGGACGTTGTAGAGCGTCCTCTGGTGGACAGACCAGGCAACGCCATACTACATAACGTGGTTTTTTTTTTTAAATATTCATTTAATTGTTATTATATTATTCAGATATTTAAATCGGCCATTATAAATGCCGATACCGATAGATCTGGCCCGCTGAGAATCGGTCGGCTCTAGTTGGGTGTCGAAACCTAAACAGTGTTTTCTACCGACCCAATGACCCTTTTCTGTGTCTCTTAAATGCTCCTGCGCGCCCTCTGGTTCTGTTTCTGTGCAAAAATCGATAATTCTAAAAGGCACGCTTTAAAATTATTCCTTTTTATTGCAGATTTTCCACTTCAAAGTTTTCCCTGCCATCATGAGTTTTAGGTGCAGCACCCTAACTGCGGTGTCAATCACTGCTCATGCACACGCATTCATCTCCTCTGTGGGGGGAGGGCTTAGGAGACCGTTTGGGCTTCAGCCAGCATGCAGGGAGGGACTGAGAAGTTGTTAATGTCAAAGTCCTGGATCTTTACAATCCTGCCTACGCACCTTTAATTTGCATTTATGCCGCTTGTTCCAGACCTTTGTTGTTGCTGTTTAGGCGCCGCACCCCAGTATCGGGATAAACCCAACACCAACCTAAAAATGTTATTTTGGCATGAATAAATAAATCCCCCTGCGAGAAGACCCTCAGTCGAGAGTTTGGTATTTTCCAGGAGTGGTGGGTTTCAACCTTTTCTGTCTCCCCTCGGCAGCTCCGTCTCCTCCGTGGTCTCGGGGAGCGACAGCGTCGGCGTGATGGAAGGACTGGTCGGAGAGAACGGAGGCGCTGCCCTCCCGCTGCTTCTGACTGGCGTAACTGGCCCTCCCCCCCTCCCCGGGGCTCTGCCTCCCCCCCCCTCCTCGCAGCCTGTCTGGCGGTCGGTGGTCTCCGCCTCTCTGGGTGGAAACGGGGCGTAGCACGGCGAGGGCCACTGATGCCTCGGGCAGGTAGAGCCGCGGGGGACCCCTGCCGGGTCCATCGGTCTCACGCCTTCCCCTCTGGATCCTGGCCACTGTTGGTACTGGAGGACAGAAACAGTTAATTGTTCAGCAGCGCTGGACGAAGTATTCAGATCCTCTTCTGCAGTAAAAGTACTTATACCACGCTGTTAATATACTCGGTTACAAGTTAAAGTCCTGCAGTGAAATGTTCCTAAAAGTCTGGAAGCATCATCGGGAAATGTATAAAAGTACGGAAGAATCCTCCCGTTGTAAAAAAGAGGAAAGGACCCAACCAGCTGTGTGTTAAGGTCTCATCATCTCAGCTGACCTGTAGTCCGTTATATGTTGCTAGGTGCTTATATAAAAAAACATCAGATTTTATAAAACTACATGTGTTTTGTGTGCAGGAACCTTAATTGATTTGAGTCATTTTTATTAATTCTGTTCTTTAAATCTGCTCTGATTCAGCTTGTTAAATGTGAATATGTTCTACTGTCTTCTCTCCTTTGGGACAGTAACTGAATATCTTTGAGTTTTGGACAAAATTGACATTTGAGGACGTCATCTTGGGCTTTTTTGGGAAACTGGGATGCATATTTATCACATTTTATGACATTTTAGAACACTAATCCCTTCATCCAAACGTATTCCACAAAAAAAAAAGATGCATCCCTAAAACAACTAAAGCAAAATGAACAATGAAAGTAAAAACCATAATAACCTTGACGGGACGTATTTATGCTGAGCAGACCTCAGGCTTCGTGATAAGTAGGGACCACCTGGAGATTCTGGGAAAACCGCGGGCTTGCCGCCGTGGATCGGCGGGCTCCAGCATCGGGGACATGGAGGTTTGTCTGGGTGGGTACATGGACTGAGTGAGATAGGGAGACTAGCTAAAGATCTGGTGTGTGGTGTAGGCCTCTCTAAGCTCCACATGCTCGGGGGGGTCTGAACGGGACGTACTCCCTCCAGGACGGGCCCGGCCGGGGAGGGAAGGCGGACCGCGACCCAAACTGTAGGACTTCAGTCGGACATCGGGTCTGGGAACTCGTCCCAGTAACATTTCTCAGAAATATACGTCCTCGGGCTCTCGAGTGCTCCCACCGCTGCGAGCCTAAGCTGATGGATTTCTTAAAAAACGGGCGAGGCTGTCCCATACCGAGAGCGTCCTACACGGCCCCGCTCACGGACTTCTTCAGAAATGGCACAGGGCTTGACAAATTCGCGACGAATGTTATTAGTCCTTTGTCTTTTGGATGCTCTGATAAAGACTCGCTACTGTCTACAAAACTGTGTGAGTGTTTGGACACTATGTCGGCCATCCTCGCGCCGCACTGACAAGGTGTGAGCCGACCTCGACCCGATGGATTCAGGTCTGTCTGCGCTTTTGTTCCCAATTCGAATCTGTTTTTCTCTTATAGAGGCTTGCTAGATTTTTCCGGACCAGGTGACAATGGTCTTGTGTCATCGGGAAATCTGACTCTGTGTGAAGAATCTCTAGCTTCCGGGTGTGTTTTACCGCGCGAGAGCTGGCCTCTGCAGCGCCCTCGTATTGACGGTTTGGGTGCGTTTCCCTCTTATCCTGCATGTGGACCTCCCAGTTTCTAGAACTAAATCCGGCTCAATCCGTGGATTTTACTGGCTTTAGAGCGGACTTTGTCCAGCATTGTCTGTGACAGTAGCGTCTTCCACGGTCGTCGACGCTCCATTTCAATGAAGCCGGGAAGACTCAGGTATTCGAGAATTGCACTTGTCTGCAGAGGGACATTTGGGAGTGGAGCTGCAGGCTTGGCCTTAAGGACCCGGATATTGCGGGGACAGAACATTGGGACTGGTCACTTTCGACTTCTTCCCAGCGTCAACGTTGAAATAGGGCTCGGGCTGTCGGAGAAGAGACATTTGTCGCTTCTCTGAGAGCGCTCCGCACACCCTCTCTCTCGAACTCGAGATAAAACCTGAACTGAGTCGTTCATCTCGAGCTTAGTATCTTTGTCTTGGCCTTTGCCCGTACTTCATCATGTTCATAAGGTAAGTAGGATAACTTGATGGACTGGGATCACGGTGGCTGTGTAGTATTTTGCGGCTGATTACACGGTGCGAGGCTGAACTTTCAGGACCTCTGCAGCTGAACTCCAGGGTGAGTGCCGCGTAAGGTGAATGTCTTGACCTCGACAGCAGCACCTTGTCTTGTGCCTTATCTCTTAATCCTGCTCAGTCACGGACTTCCTGCTTCTTTCAGGCTCTCGGCACTCGACGACACTGGCTCTGTCTGGTGTTTTTAGACTTTGAGAGCTGACATCAGAGAGAGCATAGGGATGGAGTGGTGTTCTGTGACCGGAGAACGGGATGAATCAACGGCAAAGGAGATATCTGTGGTTCCCTGCGTGTGTCCCTGGGCGATGTTGTGTCCTGTGCAGAATGAGGATGTGAGTGATGTAACCGGGCTGATGTCCCACTGTACGCGAGACTTGGCGAGCCGATCCATGGGATGCTCTGTTCCCGAAGTAGCACGCTCTCCGATAGTCCGAAACCCGATTCGTCGCCTGGAGTCCTGTGTTTCTGTCTGATGGTAACAATTGTGGCTTCCATACTGGATCTTCCTGGACTCAGGTGACTCCCTTGAGGGCTTTTTGCTTCTAGCCGGTTGTTCGTGACCTCGACCTCTTTGCTTCGGCCGTATAGCTCTCCAGCTCTCTCCACTTTCTTCCTCTCCTTATGCAGTTGCACACACTTGTTAAAACTTCCCTCTCCAGCTCGCTCGTCCAGATGCGAGAACGTGTGCTGTTATTAGTCAGCTGACTCTCCCGGCTGGTAGCCCGTCTGTCTCTGTCTCTGTCTCTGTCTTCGATCCAGAGCTTCTTGTTTCCTCCCCAAACTCGAGAAGAGATCTTCTGTGCCCGGAAGCGATACCTCCTGAGAAATCGCTGGGTTTTTTCTCACTATTGTTGATAGAAGCTGCTCTTTCCAACAGAGCTCTGAGCACTGTCGTCGTCAGAGTAAAGCGCCGTGACGGGAGAAGTTGCTCGCCATGGCCGCGTACTCTCCCGGAGAGGAAGGAGGACGGCTCAGCTCGGTGACGTCCACCGGTTGGAGCGAGAATCCCTCCTCTCGTCTTTCTCTGAGCTTAAGACACTGAACTTCGGAGAGTCCCGAGTGATGGTCCGGTTGCTCCCTGAGCCACTCGCCCCACCGTTGCTTCGCACGACCTCTTTTCTCAGTTGTTTTGTGTGGAGGGACTGGAACCTTTTAGCAGCGGCTGGACATGAAGCGTCGTCCGGGCCTCTGGAGATGGACTCCAGAGCAGTGGGCGACGGGTCCTGGGAGCCCAGGTGACTCTCAAAGAGTCGTGTAATGCGGGCGGCGGGGACGAGTTGGACAGCAGTTGTTTCCTCTGGGGTGGTATTCCCCGCGGCTGCCCTTATCGAAGGATGAGCGGTGGCCGCGCAGGAGAGGAGTTGGAGAAGAAGGGAACGGCGAACACAGCTTCAGCTTGAGACGCTGTCTGGGCTGCGAGGAGGTGAGCGAACTCTGAGAAAGACAAGAAAAATATTAGACTACATCGAACCTTACAGTACCGCAGATTCTGACAAAACAAATGAAGAAATTACAACTTCAGGCGCCCACATAGCTCAGTTGGTGTAGGCGGGGCCCATAAATATAGAGCTTTACTCCTCACGCATTGGGCCCAGGTTCGACTCCGACTTGCGTGCTCTGCTGCATGTCTAAAACCAGCTACATTCTCTATTGGCTGTTGAACAGGAGACGTCTCTACGTCCTAAAACAGCCTGGAGACTCCACCAGCTGACTTCTCTATTGGCTGTAGAACGGAGACGTCTTACGTCCTAAAACCAGCCTCTGGAGACTCCACCACTGACTTCTCTATTGGCTGTTGAACAGGAGACGTCTCTTACGTCCTAAAACAGCCTCTGGAGACTCCACCAGTTGACTTCTCTTTTGCTGTTGGACAGAGAGTCTCTTACGTCCTAAAACCAGCCTCTGGAGACTCCACCAGCTGACTTCTCTATTGCTGCAGAACAGAGACGTCTCTTACGTCCTAAAACCAGCCTCTGGAACTCCACCAGCTGACGTCTCTATTGGCTGTAGAACAGGAGACGTCTCTTACGTCCTAAAACCAGCCCTTTGGAGACTCCACCAGCTGACTTCTCTATTGGCTGTTGGACAGGAGACGTCTCTTAGTCAAACACGCTCTGGAGACTCACACCAGCTGACGTCTCTATTGGCTGTAGAACAGGAGACGTCTCTTACGTCCTAAAACCACGCTCTGGAGACTCCACAGACTGACGTCTCTATTGGCTGTAGAACAGGAGACGTCTCCTACGTCCTAAAACCAGCCTTCGGACTCCACCAGCTGAGTTGCAGCAACACCATCAGTGTTTGAGTCCGCTCAGACGGATCGGTGACAACGTTCTAAAATAGTATTGTCTCGTTTTTAAAATCTTTGGTCTGAACTGGGCTTTTGGACACTTACTGGGAGAAGATGAGCTCTTCTGCAGGGCAGACGGGAATCTAAGAAAAGGAATTATTAAAGGAATTATTAAATTGTCAAACAACACAGCACAGTGTTGAATCGTCCAATCATTACAAAGTGTATTTATCATAAATTTAGAGTAAACAATTGCACTTTCTGCACACCGACTCAACTGCACTATTTTAATATGGATATTTATACTGTGTATCTATAGATATTCATATTTTTCTCTTTTTTAGACGTTGTATATATTTTATTTATCACTCTATATGCTCTGCACACCCATAAAGCATTTATATCATTTATTTATATAGTCTAACATCTTGATTTTCTACGATGATTTAATTGTTAATTTTCTAAGTCATGAACTTTGCACGTGATTTCGATACAGTGTCTGTGGAATGACAACGAAGAAATCTTTAATCTACATTAACAACAATACCCTTTTGTGTGAAAAAAATGAAACCTTTGAATCCGACGTTTTAACCTTTTCTTCTGTTTTTGCGCCGACGCTCTTCCTCTGACTCATGTAGCACGCCGTCACCAACGAGAGGATGATGGCCATGACAGGAGCGACTCCCCCAGCACTCCGGCCAGCAGCGGCTCCGGATCAACTCCCAATAACGTGGGCGCACGGGTAGACCTCCATCCTGTTGGCAGACCAGAGTCAGGAGAGATGCTAAAAACAAGTTTCAGTCGCTATAGAGCCCGACGGATTAAGGCAGATACCGAAACGAATGTTTGGTTATTTAAAAATCTGATATTCCGATACATCGGCCGATATATACAGTATTTAAAAATAAAATCCAGAAAGCGTAAACAGACGAAAATACAAATATATTAAAGTTCTGATAAATAAAATGATAAAAATACAAACTTAAGATATGAAACTTAAAACAAAAGCACATTAACAAAAATAATCAGTGTGCCAACAGGGACGTTGTAGAGCGTCCTCTGGTGGACAGACTATCCAACGCCATCACTAACAGGGACGTTGTAGAGCGTCCTCTGGTGGACAGACTATGCAACACCATCACTAACAGGGACGTTGTAGGCGTCCTCTGGTGGACAGACTAGCACGCCATCACTAACGGTTGTAGAGCGTCCTCTGGAGGACAGACTATGCACGCCATCACACAGGGAGTTTGTAGAGCGTCCTCTGTGGACAGACTATGCAACGCCATCACTAACAGGGACGTTGTAGAGCGTCCTGGAGGACAGACTATGCAACGCCATCACTAACAGGACGTTGTAGAGCGTTCTCTGGTGGACAGACTATGCAACGCCATCACTAACAGGGACGTTGTAGAGCGTCCTCTGTGGACAGACTATGCAACGCCATCACTACAGGACGTTGTAGAGCGTCCTCTGGAGGACAGAAACTATGCAACGATCAAAGCAGAATGTATTGACAGGGTGGGAGCTGAAGACTAGACGTAATCGGGAGGGACAGACATGCAACGCCATCACTAACAGGGATGTTGTAGAGGCGTCCTCTGTGTGACAGACTATGCAACGCCATCACTAACAGGGAATGTTGATTTAGAGCTCTCTGGGGGACAGACTATGCAGCCATCACTACAGGGACGTTGTAGAGCGTCTCGGGTGGACAGACATGCAACGCCATCACTAAAGGGACTTGTAGAGCGTCCTTGTGGACAGACTATGCAACACCATCACTTACGGGACAGTTGTAGAGCGTCCTCTTGGTGGACAGACTATGCAACCATCACTAACAGGGAGTTTAGAGCGTCCTCTGGTGGACAGACTATGCAACCCATCACTAACGGGGACGTTGTAGAGCGTCCTCTGGAGGACAGACTATGCACGCCATCACTAACAGGGACGTTGTAGAGCGTCCTCTGGGGACAGACTAGCACACGCCACTAACAGGAGTTGTAGAGCGTCCTCTGGTGGACAGACTATGCAAGCCATCACAACAGGGACGTTGTAGAGCGTCCTCTGGTGGACAGACTATGCAACGCCATCACTAACAGGACGTTGTGAGCGTCCTGTGGACGACTATGCAACACATACAACAGGGACGTTGTAGAGCGCCTCTGTGGACAGACTATGCAACACCATCACTAACGGGGACATTGTAGAGCGTCCTCTGGTGGACAGACTAGCAACCCTCACACTAACAGGGACGTTGTAGAGCGTCCTCTGGTGGACAGACTATGCAACACCATCACTAACGGGGACGTTGTAGAGCGTCCTCTGTGCAGACATGCAACCCCCATCACAACAGGGACGTTGTAGAGCGTCCTCTGGTGGACAGACATGCAACACCATCACTAACGGGACAGTTGTAGAGCGTCCTCTGGACAACGACTATGCAACACCATCACTAACAGGACGTTGTAGAGCGTCCCTGTGGGACAGACTATGCAACGCCATCACTAACGGGACGTTGTAGAGCGTCCTCTGGGGACAGACTATGCAAAGCCATCCTCAACAGGGACGTTGTAGAGCGTCCTCTGGGGACAGACTATGCAACGCCATCACTAACAGGGACGTTGTAGAGCTTCCTCTGGTGGACAGACTATGCAACGCCATCACTAAGGCGACGTTGTAGAGCGTCTCTGGTGGACAGACTATGCACGCCATCACAACGGGACGTTGTAGAGCGTCCTCTTGGTGGCAGACTATGCAACGCACATACACAGGGGACGTTGTAGAGCGTCCTCTGGTGGAGCGAACTATGCAACACCATCACTAACGGGGAATTGTAGAGCGTCGTCTGGTGGACAGACTATGCAACACCCATCATACCAGGGACGTTGTATGGAGCGTCCTTGGTGGGAGACTATGGCAACAACCAGAGGACGCTCTACAACGTCCCTGTTGGCAACACTGATTATTTTTTGTTAATGTGCTTTTGTTTAAGTTTCATATCTTAAGTTTGTATTTTTATAC
>NW_022605607.1:213000-223417 GCF_008692095.1 Etheostoma spectabile | reverse complement strand
TATTTATCAGAACTTTAATATATTTTGTATTTTTCGTCTGTTTACGCGTTTCTGGAATTTTATTTTTAAATACTGTATATATCGGCCGATGTATCGGAATATCAGATTTTTAAATAACCAAACATTCGTTTCGGTATCTGCCTTAATCCGTCGGGCTCTAATAGCGACTGAAAACTTGTTTTTAGCATCTCTCCTGACTCTGGTCTGCCAACAGGGATGGAGGTCTACCCCGTGCGCCCACGTTATTTGGAGTTGATCCCGGAGCCGCTGCTGGCCGGAGTGCTGGGAGGAGTCTGCTTCCTGTTCATGGCCATCATCCTCTCGTTGGTGACGGCGTGCTACATGAGTCAGAGGAGAGAGCGTCGGCGCAAAAACAGAAGAAAAGGTAAAACGTCGGATTCAAAGGTTTTCATTTTTTTTCACACAAAAAGGGTTATTGTTGTTAATGTAAGATTAAAGATTTCTTCGTTGTCATTCCACAGTACACTGTAGTACGAAATCACGTGCAAAGTTCATGACTTAGAAAATTAAACAATTAAATACATCGTAGAAAATCAAGATGTTAGACATATAAATAAAAATAGATATAAATGCTTATATGGGTGTGCAGAGCATATAGAGTGATAAATAAAATATATACAACGTCTAAAAAATGGAAAAATATGAATATCTAGATATACACAGTATAAATATCCATATTTAAAATAGTGCAGTTGAGTCGGTGTGCAGAAAGTGCAATTGTTTACTTCTAAATTTATGATAAATACACTTTGTAATGATTGGACGATTCAAACTGTGCTGTGTTGTTTGACAATTTAATAATTCCTTTAATAATTCCTTTTCTTAGATCTCCCGTCTGCCCTGCAGAAGAGCTCATCTTCTCCACAGTAAGTGTCCATAAAGCCCAGTTCAGACCAAAGATTTTAAAAACGAGACAATACTATTTTAGAACGTTGTCACCGATCCGTCTGAGCGGGACTCAAACAGCTGATGGTGTTGCTGCAACTCAGCTGGTGGAGTCTCCAGAGGCTGGTTTTAGGACGTAGGAGACGTCTCCTGTTCTACAGCCAATAGAGACGTCAGCTGGTGGAGTCTCCAGAGGCTGGTTTTAGGACGTAAGAGACGTCTCCTGTTCTACAGCCAATAGAGACGTCAGCTGGTGGAGTCTCCAGAGGCTGGTTTTAGGACGTAAGAGACGTCTCCTGTCCAACAGCCAATAGAGAAGTCAGCTGGTGGAGTCTCCAAAGGCTGGTTTTAGGACGTAAGAGACGTCTCCTGTTCTACAGCCAATAGAGACGTCAGCTGGTGGAGTCTCCAGAGGCTGGTTTTAGGACGTAAGAGACGTCTCCTGTTCTGCAGCCAATAGAGAAGTCAGCTGGTGGAGTCTCCAGAGGCTGGTTTTAGGACGTAAGAGACGTCTCCTGTCCAACAGCAAATAGAGAAGTCAGCTGGTGGAGTCTCCAGAGGCTGGTTTTAGGACGTAAGAGACGTCTCCTGTTCAACAGCCAATAGAGAAGTCAGCTGGTGGAGTCTCCAGAGGCTGGTTTTAGGACGTAAGAGACGTCTCCTGTTCTACAGCCAATAGAGAAGTCAGCTGGTGGAGTCTCCAGAGGCTGGTTTTAGGACGTAAGAGACGTCTCCTGTTCAACAGCCAATAGAGAAGTTAGCTGGTTTTAGACATGCAGCAGAGCACTGCAAGTCGGAGTCGAACCTGGGCCCAATGCGTTGAGGAGTAAAGCTCTATATTTATGGGCGCCCGCTCTACCAACTGAGCTATGTGGGCGCCTGAAAGTTGTAATTTCTTCTATTTGTTTTGTCAGAATCTGCGGTACTGTAAGGTTCGATGTAGTCTAATTATTTTTCTTGTCTTTCTCAGAGTTCGCTCACCTCCTCGCAGCCCAGACAGCGTCCTCAAGCTGAAGCTGTGTTCGCCGCTTCCCTTCTTCTCCAACTCCTCCTCCTCGCAGTCGGACCGCTCATCCTTCGATAAGGGCAGCCGCGGGGAATACCACAACCAGAGGAAACAACTGCTGTCCAACTCGTCCCCGCCGCCGCATTACACGCTCTTTGAGAGTCACCTGGGCTCCCAGGACCCGTCGCCCACTGCTCTGGAGTCCATCTCCAGAGGCCCGGACGGACGCTTCATTGTCCAGCCGCTGCTAAAAGGTTCCAGTCCCTCCAACAACAACAACTTGAGAAAAGAGGTCGTGCGAAGCAACGGTGGGGCGAGTGGCTCAGGGAGCAACCGGACATCACTCAGGGACTCTCCGAAGTCGAGTGTCTTAAGCTCAGAGAAAGACGAGAGGAGGGATTCTCCGCTCACCGTGGACGTCCCCGAGCTGAGCCGTCCTCCTTCCTCTCCCGGGAGAGTACGCGCCATGGCGAGAAACTTCTCCCGTCACGGCTGCTTTTACTCTGACGACGAACAGTGCTCAGAGGCTCTGTTGGAAAGAGCCAGCTTCTATTCAGACAATAGTGAGAAAAAACCCAGCGATTCTCTCAGGAGGTATCGCTTGCCGGGCCACACTGAAGATCTCTTCTCGAGTTTGGGGAGGAAAACAAAGCTGCTGGATCGAGACAGAGACAGAGACAGAGACAGACCGGGCTACCAGCCGATGGAGAGTCAGCTGACTAATAACAGCACCGTTGTCTCGCATCTGGACAGCGAGCTGGAGAGGGAAAGTTTTAACAAGTGTGTGCAACTGCATAAGGAGAGGGAAGAAATGGAGAAGGAGCTGGAGAGCTATACGGCCGAGCAAAGAGGTCGAGGTCACGAACAACCGTCTGAGAAAGCAAAAAGCCCTCAAAGGGAGTCACCTGAGTCCGAGGAAGATCCAGTATGGAAGCCACAAGTTGTTACCATCAGACAGAAACACAGGACTCCAGGGCAGACGAATCGGGTGTCTGACTATCGGAGAGCGTGCTACTTCGGGAACACGAGCAGTCCCATGGATCGGCTCGCCAAGTCTCGCGTACAGTGGGACATCAGCCCGGTTACATCACTCACAAGCCTCATTCCTGCACAGGACACAACATCGCCCAGGGACACACGCAGGGAAACCACAGATATCTCCTTTGCCGTTGATTCATCCCGTTCTCCGGTCACACAGAACACCTCACTCCCTATGCTCTCTCCTGATGTCAGCTCTCAAAGTCTAAAAACACCAGACAGAGCCAGGTCGTCGAGTCCGAGAGAGCCTGAAAGAAGCAGGAAGTCCGTGACTGAGCAGGGATTAAGAGATAAGGCACAAGACAAAGGTGCTGCTTCGAGGTCAAGACATTCATACGCTTACGCCGGCACTCAGCCCTGGAGTTCAGCTGCCAGAGGTCCTGAAAGTTCAGCCTCTGCACCGTGTAATCAGCCTGCAAAATACTACACAGCCACACGTGATCCCAGTCCATCAAGTTATCCTACTTTACCTTATGAACATGATGAAGTACGGGCAAAGGCCAAAGACAAAGATACTCAAGCTCGAGATGAACGACTCAGTTCAGGGTTTTACTCCGAGTTCGAGAGAGAGGGTGTGCGAGCGCGCTCCAGGAGAAGCGACAAATGTCTCTTCTCCGACAGCCCGAGCCCTATTTCAACGTTGACGCTTGTGGAAGAAGTCGAAAGTGACCAGTCCCAATGTTCTGTCCCCGCAATATCCGGGTCCTTTAAGGCCAAGCCTGCAGCTCCATCTCCCCAAATGTCCCCTCTGCAGACAAGTGCAATTCTCGAATACCTGAGTCTTCCCGGCTTCATTGAAATGAGCGTCGACGAGCCCGTGGAAGACGCTACTGTCACAGACAATGCTGGACAAAGTCCAGCTCTAAAGCCAGTAAAATCCACGGATGTTGAGCCGGATGTAGTTCCTAGAAACTGGGAGGTCCACATGCAGGATAAGAGGGAAACGCACCCAAACCGTCAATACGAGGGCGCTGCAGAGGCCAGCTCTCGCGCTGGTAAAACACACCCGGAAGCTAGAGATTCTTCACACAGAGTCAGATTTCCCGATGACACAAGACCATTGTCACCTGGTCCGGAAAAAACTAGCAAGCAGCTCTATAATGAGAAAACACAGATTCGAGTTGGGAACAAAAGCGCAGACAGACCTGAATCCAGACTCGGGTCGAGGTCGGCTCACACCTTGTTCAGTGCGGCGCGAGGAATGGCCGACATAGTGTCCAAACACTCACACAGTTTTGTAGACAGTAGCGAGTCTTTATCAGAGCAATCCAAAAGACAAAGGACTAATAACATTGCGTCGCGAATTTGTCAAGCCCCTGTGCCATTTCTGAAGAAGTCCGTGAGCGTGGGCCCGTGTAGGACGCTCTCGGGTATGGGACAGCCTCGCCCGTTTTTAAAGAAATCCATCAGCTTAGGCTCGCAGCGGTGGGAGCACTTCGAGAGCCCGAGGACGTATATTTCTGAGAAATGTTACTGGGACGAGTTCCCAGACCCAGATGTCCGACTGAAGTCCTACAGTTTGGGTCGCGGTCCGCCTTCCCTCCCCAGGCCGGGCCCGTCCTGGAGGGAGTACGTCCCGTTCAGACGCCCCCCGAGCATGTGGAGCTTAGAGAGGCCTCACCACACACACAGATCTTTAGCTAGTCCTCCCTATCTCACTCAGTCCATGTACCCACCCAGACAAACCTCCATGTCCCCGATGCTGGAGCCCGCCGATCCACGGCGGCAAGCCGCGGTTTTCCCAGAATCCTCCAGGTGGTCTCCTACTTATCACGAAGCCGTGAGGTCTGCTCAGCATAAATACGTCCCCGTCAAGGTTATTATGGTTTTTACTTTTCATTGTTCATTTTGCTTTTAGTTTGTTTTAGGGATGCATCTTTTTTTTCTGTGGAATACGTTTGGATGAAGGGATTAGTTGTTTCTAAAATGTCATAAAATGTGATAAATATGCATCCCAGTTTCCCAAAAAGCCCAAGATGACGTCCTCAAATGTCTAATTTTGTCCAAAACTCAAAGATATTCAGTTTACTGTCCCAAAGGAGAGAAGACAGTAGAACATATTCACATTTAACAAGCTGGAATCAGAGCAGATTTAAAGAACAGAATTAATAAAAAATGACTCAAATCAATTAAGGTTCCTGCACACAAAACACATGTAGTTTATAAAATCTGATGTTTTTTTATAAAGTAACCTAGCAACAATATAACGGACTACAGGTCCAGCTGAGATGATGAGACCATTAAACACACAGCTGGTTGGGTCCTTTCCTCTTTTTACAACGGGAGGATTCTTCCGTACTTTTATACATTTTCCCGATGATGCTTCCAGACTTTTAGGAACATTTTCACTGCAGGACTTTAACTTGTAACCGAGTATATTAACAGCGTGGTATAAGTACTTTTACTGCAGAAGAGGATCTGAATACTTCGTCCAGCGCTGCTGAACAATATAACTGTTTCTGTCCTCCAGTACCAACAGTGGCCAGGATCCAGAGGGGAAGGCGTGAGACCGATGGACCCCGGCAGGGGTCCCCCGCGGTCCTACCTGCCCCGAGGCATCAGCTGGCCCTCGCCGTGCTACGCCCCGTTTCCACCCAGAGAGGCGGAGACCTACCGACCGCCAGACAGGCTGCCGAGGAGGGGGGGGGAGGCAGAGCCCCGGGAGGGGGGGAGGGCCAGTTACGCCAGTCAGAGCAGCGGGAGGGGCAGCGCCGGTCTCTTCCGACAGTCCCTGTCCATCACGCCGACGCTG
Source organism: Etheostoma spectabile (assembly GCF_008692095.1). Classification (NCBI taxonomy): domain Eukaryota; kingdom Metazoa; phylum Chordata; class Actinopteri; order Perciformes; family Percidae; genus Etheostoma; species Etheostoma spectabile. The sequence goes on along the minus strand of NW_022605607.1, from coordinate 217,715 downwards.
CTCAGCTCCCCCGAGACCACGGAGGAGACGGAGCTGCCCGAGGGGAGACAGAAAAGGTGAAACGCCACCACTCCTGGAAAATAACCAACAAACTCTCGACTGGAGGGTCTTCTCGCAGGGGGATTTATTTATTCATTGCCAAAATAACATTAGGGTTGGGTATTGTTTGGGTTTATCCCGATACTGGGGTGCCGGCGCCTAAACAGCAACAACAAAGGTCTGGAACAAGCGGCATAAATGCAAATTAAAGGTGCTGTAGGCAGGATTGTAAAGATCCAGGACTTTGAACATTAACAACTTCTCAGTCCCTCCCCTGCATGCTGCTGAAGCCCAAACGGTCTCCTAAGCCCCTCCCCCCACACGAGGGAGATGAATGCGTGTGCATGAGCAGTGATTGACACGCAGTTAGAGGTGCTGCACCTAAAACTCATGATGGCAGGGAAAACTTTGAAGTGGAAAATCTGCAATAAAAAGGAATAATTTTAAGACAGTGCCTTTTAGAATTAATTCGATTTTTTCACAGAAACAGAACCAGAGGGCAGCGCAGGCATTTAAGAGACACAGAAACGGGTCATTGGGTCCGGTAGAAAACAGCTGTTTAGGTTTCGACACCCAACTAGAGCCCGACCGATATCTCAGCGGGCCGATCTATCGGTATCGGCATTTATAATGGCCGATTTTAAATATCTGAATAATATATAATAACAATTAAATGAATATTTAAAAAATAAAAACCACGTTATGAGTGATGGCGTTGCATGGTCTGTCCACCAGAGGACGCTCTACAACGTCCCTGTTAGTGATGGCGTTGCATAGTCCTGTCCTCCGAGAGCTCTACAACGTCCCTGTTAGTGATGCGTTACATAGTCTGTCCACCAGAGACGCTCTACAACGTCCCTGTTAGTGATGGCGTTGCATAGTCTGTCCACCAAGGACGCTCTACAACGTCCCTGTTAGTGATGGTGTTGCATAGTCGGTCCCCGAGGACGCTCTACAAGTCCCGTGTAGTGGTGGCGTTGCATAGTCTGTCCACCGAGGACACTCTACAACGTCCCGTTAGTGAGGGCGTTGCATATTCGTCCACCAGAGGACGCTCTCCAACGTCCCTGTTAGTGATGGCGTTCATAGTCTGTCCACAAGGACGCTCTACAACGTCCGGTTAGTGATGGTGTTGCATAGTCTTTCCACCAGAGGACGCTCTACAACGTCCCTGTTGGCAACACTGATTATTATTTTTTTGTAAATGTGTTTTTGTTTAAGTTTCAAATCTTAAGTTTGTATTTTTCTACATTTTATTTATCAGAACTTTAATATATTTTGATGTTCTATTGTGACAATAAAACAAATTATTATCTCACCAAATATCCGTATCGGTATCGACCTTATAAACCCTCTACACCCAACCCTAAATGAGGTTCTTGTTTTTGTTTCCTGTGTGTGATAACCATTCTCTGACCACTTGTCCTGTGTATCTCGTTAGAAGGAACACGTCAGTAGATGAGAGTTATGAGTGGGACTCTGCGGATGCGTGTGTGGACTCGGAGGTCCTGGAGGCCACGAGGTTTGATCTGTCAGGTTTTCGGCGAGGCGGGGCGGACCTCCGACACGATCGAGCCGCTGGCCTCCAGGACCGGCGACAGAAAGGTGAGCTTTCATTTCCACTTTCTCGTTCTCTGTGTGGTGTTTTGATGTTGCATGTGTCGTTGTGAGCTTAAGGGGCCGATCTCACCGAGAAACCTTCGCTATAGGCGCCGCCGCTTTAAAAACGCCTCACCCAGTAGGAGAGTTCACCCCATGTGGGCTGAGTCCTGCAGCGGCCCGGGTTCGGGTCCGACCTGCAGCCCTTTGCTGCGTGTCATCCCCCATCTCTCTCCCCTTTTCATGTCTATCCACTATGATAAAGGGAAAATAATCTTAAAAATAAATAAAATGGAAAAACTGCCAATAATGGATCCAAGCTTATAGAAAGAGCAGCAAGAGATGCACCGATACCTGAACTGGAAAAGCCTCCCATACTGCCTAAAATGCTGGGATCGGTTTTGGCAAGTACTCGTGTTTATGCACCGAACTGATAACACACAACTACTTTACAGTAGTTCATTTATGGGGCATCCTCGAGCTCACCCAGTAAAGCCCCCAAAAATAATCTTAAAAGAAGACCAAAACGGCAATAATGGATCCAAGCTTATAGAAAGAGCCGCAAAATGTCTTGTTTGCATCAGAGATGTACCAATTCATACCTAAAATGCTGGTATCGGTGTCGGCAAGTACGAGTTTATGCACCGATCCGACAACACGTAATTTAGTACTGAAGACAATCTACTTTACAGTAGTTAATTTATATTTAATAAATATAATAAATGTCGGTGTGAACGACCTCTTAGGCTGCATGTGTTCACCTTGTGCTGTGATTATTGTGAGCTTGTCCCATTACGCGCCCATCCATGCATTTCCTCCCCCCCCCCCAACCCCGCCCCCCCCCTCTCAGGCCTGGGTCTCTCAGACGGCCCACCAGTCTCCCACCAGGCGCCTCGCTGCCAGCACCGGCGCTCCCTCAGCGAGGAGCGCTTCAACGCTCTGCGCCAGGAGTACCAGGAGTACCGGCAGGCTCAGGACTCCCTCTGCTCCCGCGAGCCGGGCCACGGTTCAGACTCCGACTCCGGATCGGCGCTGCTCTAGCAACCTGACCCGGTCCGTTACTCCGCCCGCGCTCTCACCTCTTCCCTCTTTTCTTTCCCCCCGACTCTCACTGCTCGCCCTCATGCATCCTTTTCCTGCCTGTTTCTGCTTCGTGTGACAAACCTATGCTGCTCAGTTTATCAGTGAAAATGTTGTTTTTCTATGAAGCTCCTTTCTAATCATTGGGGGGGGGGGGCCCTCGTTTACATCGACATTGACAAATTCCTAAGACAAAAACAACAACACAGAGAAGAAGCTACACCATCTTAAGAAAAATAAAAACACACACTAAGGGCTCCATCTCACACCCAGTAAATCGCAAAGCCCAACACAAGTGTGTGTGACTGGGGGGGGAGGGGGAGGGGGGGCTGCTCCTCTTTAAATTGATTCAGAGAGACAGGAGAGAGAGACATCTCTGGACAAAACTGGGGACTTTTTACAGAAAGGCGCCAGATTTGTCACTAGTCGCTTTTGAAGAGAAAATCGCTGTGGGGGGGGTTGAAAAGTCGCTAAATCTAGCTGTGTGGTTGTGTGTCTGTCAGTGTGCGTGTGTGTCTGTCAGTGTCTGTGTGTGTGTGTCTGTCTGTCTGTCTGTCTGTCTGTGTGTGTCTGTCTGTCTGTCTGTCTGTGTGCTGTGTGTGTCTGTCTGTGTGCGTGGTGTGTGTCTGTCTGTGTGTGTGGTTTGTGTGTGTTGTCTGTGTGTGTGTGTGTGTGTCTGTCGTGTGTGCGTGTGTGTGTGGTCTGTGTGTGGTTGTGTGTGTGTGTGTGTGTGTGTTGGTGTGTGTGTGTGTGTGTGGTGTTTCTGTCTGTGTGTGGTGTGTGTCTTCTGTGTGGGTGGTTTGGTGTGTCTGTCTGTGTGTGTGTGTGTGTGTCTGTCTGTGTCTGTCTGTCTGTCTTTGTGTGTGTTGTGTGGTTGTTCTGTCTGTCTGTCGTGTGTGTGTGTGTGTCTGTCTGTCTGTCTGTCTGTCTGTCTGTCTGTCTGGTGTGGTGTTGTGGTTTGTGTGGTGTGTGTGTGGTTTGTTTGTGTGTGGTTGTGTGGTTTGTGTGTGGAGAGACAGAGGAGAGCAGGGAGAGGAAATGCAACTAAACAAATGCGTGTTTTAATGCTTTGAACAATAATAACGATGGTTGTTGGTGTTGATTGTGTTTCGTCATAGAAACCAACCGTGTGCTGTTGTGTAACTCGGGTTAGGGCAGTAGCTCAGTCAGTGGGGGGTCGGGTTGGGAATCAGAGGGTTGCTGGTTCAAGTCCCCGTACGGACCAGAGTATGGTGGTAGCTGGAGAGGTGGACCCACCTCTTGAGCAAGGCACCGAATCCCCCCCCCCCACTCTGACATCTCTCCATTAGTACATGTATAGTTACTGAGTGAAAATTGTAATTGTAGGATTAATAAAGTATTTATTATTATTATTAACGTTGAACTGTTTTTGTGTGTCACAGGTCCATCTCAGAACGACACCAAAAAGCAGTTTTAATGACGGGACGACGGCACCGTCACACCTCACTGGAGCTTTCAAAGAACTCGTTATTTAAAGTTGTTGCCCTCGGTTACAGAGATTTAAAGACACAGCGCCATCAGGCGTGACTGCGACTCCTTCGCCGTTGTTATCGGACGACATATTCCTTTTCTTCTTCTTCCAGTTTGATTAGCGTAATGAAGCTGAGAAGGGATTATTTATTGTTTTCTAAGAAGCTCGGGCAACTGTGTATTGGGATGTTTTTTTTTGTTTGTTGTTGTTTTTTTTTATCTTGACAATCAGGAACACGGGGCCCGTTTTGGGAGTGAGACGCTCACTCTTCACAGCTGAGTAAACACCCGCTTTATAAAAGCAACATGAATTAATGTCTATTGCAACAATGTTTTTCTACCTGGATTCTTTCATGCTTTTGTGTCTGAAACGACTGATGGAAACAACATTTTTTGAAATTGCTCCAGTATTAGACAAGAAAACAAGCTGCAACGTAACATTAACTGTCAGCCAGCGTCCACTAAAAGTTGTGTTGTTGCCGCTGACAGACTCAGATTATTATTCT
>NW_022605607.1:209691-211286 GCF_008692095.1 Etheostoma spectabile | reverse complement strand
TCTATACACGCTAAAAGTAGTGATTATTTACATGGAGTCTGGTGGGTTTGGTGATGTCGGGGCTGGTTCATGTTAAACTAAAAGGATCTTCCTCTTTACCTAAACGGTCTATCTCTGTAGGGATCCTTTCATAATGTTGTCACACACTTAGAATAATAATCTGAGTCTGTCAGCGGCAACAACAACTCAACTTTTAGTGGACGCTGGCTGATGTTGAACATCTGTCCTGTAGGGTTACGTCACAGCCCGGTTCACGACTGACAGTCACAGCTCAATACTGGACCAGTTTTAAAGATTTTTGTTCAGTCACTTAGACACAAATGCAGGGGAAAAGGCCCCGGGTGGGAAGAAAAGGAAATTACCTTTTAATAATAAGAAAAGATCCGTTAGTGGGAATGTCTGTAACGTCGCCTCTGTTACCATCAAATACCAAATACGACAAAAGGTACTAAGCATAGTACTTTAAGAGTCATTAGACTCAGATGTTTGTAGTTTTTGGTACAAAATCTTGCATCAGTTCACGCTGTCTATCTTTGTTACTGTAAACGGTTTGGGGTTACTTCCTACATCGATTGGATCTGGGACGGTTCGGTTACAATCCCCAATTTCTGCTTGGATGTGAAGGAGATTCTCAGAGAGTTAACGTCCTGAGCGCTTTTTTAAACGCCACCGCCGACTTTTTCTGCAGCTCCGAACGTCTTTTTGAAGTTTCTGTAAAAACGTCCCACAGCCGACCAATGAGAGGTGGAGTAACATTACCTGTCGTTTCCATGTCAACCAGTGAAAATGGAGTCAGAGCACGAGTGTTATATGGCGGCGTGCGGGGAACTAACGTTAGCACCTCTCTCTCTCTCTCTGTTCTTTCTCTAGCTCGCTCCACCGCTTTGCTTCTTGTTTAGCTAAACGTTAGCACTCTCTCTCTCTCTCTGTCTTTCTCTAGCTCCGCTCCCCTTGTGTATCTAACGTTAGCACCACACCGCTCTCTCTCTCTCTCTCTCTCTCTCTCTCTATCGGTCTTTTCTTTCTCTAGCTCGCTCACACCGCTTTGTTATCTAAAGTTAGGACACTCACTGCTCTCTCTCTCTCTCTGTTCGTTTTCTAGCTCGCTCCCACCTTTGTTTATCTAACGTTAGACACCGCTCTCTCTCTACTCTCTCTTCTCTCTCTCTCTATGTTTTTTCTAGCTCGCTACAACCTTTGTTATCTAACGTTAGCACCTCACTCTCTCTCTCTCTCTATGTTCTTTCTCTAGCTCGTCCACCTTTGTTATTAACGTTTAGCACCTCACTCTCTCTCTCTCTATGTTCTTCTCTAGCTCGCTCCACCCTTTGTTTATCTAACGTAGCCACTCTCTTCTCTTCTCGTTCTCTATCGCAGCTCACCGTTGTTTACTAACGTTAGCACCACTCTCTCTCTCTCTCTTACTCTCTCTCTATCTCTATCTGCTGTCTTTTCAGCTCGCTCACCCTTTGTTTATCTAACGTTAGCACATCAACTCGCTCACTCTCTCTCTCTCTTTCTTTTCTATAGCTCGCTCCACGCTTTGTTTATCTAACGTTGCACCACTCGCTCTCTCTCTTCTTTCTCTCTCTCTC
>NW_022605607.1:177438-209666 GCF_008692095.1 Etheostoma spectabile | reverse complement strand
AGTCTCCACAATAGGTAAGGGACTCTGTTTTCATCTAGTCAGACCCCCTGCCAGAGCCCCCCGACCCCCCCCCCGACCTCATATCACGCGTACCAATACTCCCGGACGATATTAGGCATTCCGAATCTATAGTACCAGTCAGCAACTTTATAATTTTATTTCAAATACATCCAGCACCCGTCACATTACCAGCACCAACCATCAACACTGCCATTTGACTGTATGAATATTTACACACCCAGCAAGGTCAACCCGCTGTTCAGAGCCTCATGGCGTTGCTAGCCAGCCACCTGACTACTCCCACCGAGGACGCTTACAACGTCCCCCCGCTACTACGTGACTGGTCGATTGCAACTAGTCTGTCCACCACGAGGACCCGCATCCTACAACGTACCACTGTACGCTCGATGGTGTTGCATAGTCTGTCCCACCCACAGAGGCGCTCTCTTACAATGACCCCCGTCACCGCGACAGCACTGGTGTTGCCCATCACGCTCATGTCCCCACACCAGACGGCACGATCCTACCAACCGTCCTGTTAGCTCGATGGCCCGTTGCCATGCCGCTCCTGTCACACCACACGAGGACACTATAACACCGTCCTCGTGCCCAGTGACCAGGGCGTTGCATGTCCCTCGTCCCAACAGAGGAAGCTCACTACACCCCTCCCTGCTAGTGATGGCCGTTGCCAATATTCTGTCCACCAGAGGACCGCACCTCACAAAGTCCCCGTTAGTGATGGCGTTGCACTGCAGTCTGCACCTCCACGAGCGCCCCCAACGCATCCAACCAACGTCCCTCGCCTTCACGTTGCTGGCCCGCTTGATACGTCTGTCCTCCACCGAGGACACCGCTCTACCCCAAAGTCCCCCCCTTCAGTGCTGGTGCTGCCCATCAGTATGTCACCCCACAGACGACGCCTCCTACAACGTCCCTCGGAGTAGCTCGAGACTGGTGTCGCACTCCCACGCACCGTCCCAGAGGGAGGCGCTTCTACAAGTCCCGTTGTGCGCGATGGAGTCCCTGTTGATAGTCTGTCCCACCACAGAGTGACGCTATACAAAGTCTCTGTTAGTGATGGCGTTGCATACGTCCCGCCTCCACCACCCACACCTGAGGACAGCCTCTCCAACGTCCCCGTTAGTTGATCGGTGGTTGCAAACCTAGTCACTGCTCACCAGCAGGACGCTCTCCAAACAGTTCCCTTTAGTGATGGTGTTGAATCGTCTGTCCACCAGAGGACGCTCTACAAACTGTCCCCGGGTTTAGGGATGCTGTTGACATAGTCGTCCAACACCACGAGGACGCTCTACAACTCCCTGTTATCGATGGCCTGGCAATTTCAGTCTGTCACCAAGAGGACGCTCTACAACGTCTCCCTCGTTAGTGATGGCGTTGACCATAGCCTCTGCCTCAAACAGAGGACCCGCTCAACAACGTCCCGTTAGTGATGGCGTTGCAATAGTATGTCCACAGCAGCGCAGCACGCTCGACAACCGCCCCCTGTTAGTGATGGTTGCACTACAGAGGTCCTGCTCCTCAACGAGGAAGCTCTCCTACAACCGTCCACCCCGTAGTGAGGGCGTCTGCCATAGTCTGCCTACAGAGGACGATCCTACCCAACCGTCACCCCCCCCCCCCCCCCCCCCCCCCACGTCACCAGTGCATGCGTGTGGCAACTCAGCATGTCCCACCCCAGACGGACGCTCTACCCACAACGTCCGGTTACCGGGATCGGCTGAGTCTGCCAGTCAGTCGTCCCACCAGAGGACGCCGTCTACAACTGTCACAGTTAGCCTGATGCGCGCTGCATACGTCGATCCCACCACCGCACGGCACCTCTACAACGTCACTGACTTAGGACTGCGTTGCATACCGGTCTGTCCACCAGCCCCCCCCCCAACCCCCCGGACGCGCTTACAACGTCCCTGTTAGTGATGGCGTGCACTAGTCGTCCACCCAGGACGGACGCTCTACCAACCGTCCGCGATCGTGATGGCGTTGCATCCAGTCTGCCTCCACACAGAGGAGCTCTACAACATCCCTGTTAGTGATGCGCGTGGCACATAGTCTGTCCCCACAGAGGAACGCTCTACAACGTCCCTGTTAGTCCCGATGGCAGATTCATCGTCTGTGCACCTCCCAGAGGCGCCTCCGAAAACGTCCTGTTCAGGATGGCCCGTTGAGTCTGCTCCACCAGGGAGTCCTCTACAACGTCCTGTTAGTGATGGCGCTTGCACTACGTCACGGTCCACCCAGAGACGCTCTACAACGTCCCTGTTACGTGATGGCCGCTTGACACTTAGTCTGGCACCACCCCACCGAGGCACCCTCTACAACGTCCCTGCTACAGTAGCACTGGCGTTCGCATAGTCTGTCCACCAGAGGGACGCTATACCCCACGGTGACCTGTTAGTGATGGCGTGCATCCAGGTCTGTCCTCCCCACCGAGCGACGCTTACAACAGACCCCCCCCCCCCCCCACTCCCCCCCCCCCCCCCCCCCCCCCCCCCCCCCCCCCCCCCCCCCCCCCCCCCCCCCCCCCCCCCCCCCCCCCCCCCCCCCCCCCCCCCCCCCCCCCCCCCCCCCCCCCCCCCCCCCCCCCCCCCCCCCCCCCCCCCCCCCGGCCCCCCCCCCCCCCCCCCCCCTCCCCCCCCCCCCCCCCCCCCCCCCCCCCCCCCCCCCCCCCCCCCCCCCCCCCCCCCCCCCCCCCCCCCCCCCCCCCCCCCCCCCACCGGAGCTGATGGCGTTGCACTAGTGTCCACCAGAGCACGCTATACACCACGCGCCACCGTTAGTGCCGGCGCACGTTGAGCACCATAGTCTGTCCACCAGAGGACGACCTCCTACAACGTCCCTCGTCGAGTGCACGTGGCCGCTTGCTAGTCTGTCCACACAGAGGAAGCTCCTACAACGTCCCTGTTGCGCAACAAACCTGATATTTTTGCTCAATGTGACTTCTGTTTCAAGCGTTTCATCACTGTCTTAACGTCGCGAGTCATTTTTATACATTTTATTTATCCGAAACTTTCACTATATTTTGCACATTTTTCACGTCGAGTTTACGCCCCCGTTTCTCGCGAATTTTATTTTTAAACCTGCCATCTATCGGCCCCCCCGATGGATCGGAATATTCAGATTTCTAAATAACCCCAACAAACACAGTGTCTTCGACGTTAATGCCCTCCTTAATACCGCTCGGCGCCTCCTCACATAGCGACGGAAAATTGGACTCTTTAGCATCTTCCCTGACTCGGGTCTGCACCACAGGGCATGGCGGCGCACTCTACCCGTTCGCCCACGTTATGTGGGATTGATCCCGGAGCCGCTGCCCTGGCCCGGACGTCGCCTCGGGAGGGCGGACCTACTTCCGGTTCATGGCCATCATACTCCGTTGGTGACGGCCCCCCGTGCTACACAAGGCGCAGAGGAGGAGAGGAGGCAGCGCCAAAACAAACAGAAGAAAATGTTAAAAACGTTCGGATTCAAAGGTTTCATTTTTGTTTCACCACAAAAAACAAAAAAAAAACAAGGCGCTTATTGTTGTTAATGGCAAGATTACACAGACTTTTCTCGTTGTATTCCACCAGTACACTGTTAGTACGCAATCACGTTGCACCAAAAGTTCATTGGACTTGTAAGAAAATTAAACAATTAAACTACAATCGTAGACAACACCAAGATGTTGACCGCACAGAAATAAAAACGTAGACACTATAAATTGCTATCATGGGCTCGCTGCAGAGGCATATGAGTGATACAACAGAACCACTACTATACAACGTCTACAAAAACACATGGAAACAATCTGAACTAGGTCTAGATACTACACAGTATATGAAAATATCCATAGTTTTTAACAATGTGCCACGTTGAGCTCACGGTGTGCAGAAAGCTGCACACTTGTTTACCTTCTAAAAGAGTAGGCTAACTTCACACTTTGTAATGATTGGACGATCTCAAACCTGGCAGACGTGTCAGCTTTGACAATTTAACGACATTCCTTTAATAATTCATTTTCCTTACGATCTCCCGTCTGCCCCTGCAAAGAGCTGCAATCTTCAGCCACAGCTAAGTTGTCCTAAAGCCCCAGTTCAGCACCAAACAGATTTTAAACCGAGACCAACTACTATTTTAGACACCGCGCTGTCCACGAATCCTCCGGCCAGCCGGGACTCACAACACCAACGCTGACTGCGTGTCTTGCGCACAACTCAGCTGGTGGACGCTCCTCCACGAGGCTGGGCAGTTTAGGCACCGTAGGACGCACGTCTCCTCTGTTCTCACAGCCAATAGAGACGCAGCTCGGTGACGCGTATACCCACGACCGAGCTGCGTTTAGGACGTCAAGCGACGTCTCCTGTTCTACAAGCCCAATAGAGACCGTCAGATCGGTGGAGTCACTCCAGAGGCTCGGCTCTTAGGACACCCGTGAAAGAGACGCTGCTCCTGGCTCAACAGCCAATCAGAGAAGTACACTGCGCACGAGTACTCCAACACGGGGTTTTAGGACCGTAAGGACCGTCTCCTGTGACTACCAGCCACACAGTAGACGGGGGACCGCTCAGCTGGGGAGGCAGCTCACGACGGAGGTTCCTACACGGCACCGCTAAGAGAAGTATGCCCTGCTTATGCAGCCACAATAGCACGACAGCCGCCCCGCTCGGTGAGAGTCTCCAGAGGTGGTTCGTAGGACGTCCACGCAAGAGGACCTCGTCTCCTTGTCACCAACCGCAAACGTAGAGACAGCGTGCCAAACTGGCGTGGAGTCTCCCAGACCGAGGGTTTTTAGGACCCCCCGTAAGAGGACGTCTCCCCTGTCAAAAAGCCACATCAGAAGTCAGCTCCCGCGTGGCGCTCTCAGAGGTGGTTAGCCGCACCACGACACGACCGACGTTCCATGTTATACCGCCAATAGACGACACGCTCAGCCACCGGTGAGCGACGTCCAGAGGCTGTTACGTAGGACCCCACGCCCATAACCGAGCACGTATACTGTTCCACACAGCCACCACACTAGACGACCACGTTAGCTGGGTTAAGCACACCGCACGCAGAGCCACTGACAAGTCGGCAGTCGACCACCGGGGCCCCACAACACTGCAGTTGAGGCAGTTTTAACACACGCTCTACTATGCTTATGGCGACGCCGCTCTCCACCTGAGCTATGTGGGCGCCTGACAAAAGAAATGTATTTGCTTCTATTGTGTTTTGTCAGATCTAGCCCCGGTACACCTGTAAGCGTTCGATGTCAGCAGTAACGATAGTTCTCTCTGTCCTTCTCAGACGGTCCCCCAGCGTCACCCAGCCCCTGCAGACCAGACAGCGTCCTCAAGCTGAACGCTGTGTCGCCCGCTGCACCATTCCTTCTCAACTCCTCCCTCACCGCACGTCGGATTCCCCCCCCCCCCCCCCACGCTCATCCTTACGACTAACGCGGCAGCCCGCGGGGGAACTACCCCCCACCAACCCAGAGGAACACAACCCTGCTGCCAACTACGTCCCCGCCGCGCCCATACAACGCTCTTGCGCAGTCACCTGGCGCTCCACGACCCGTCCGCCCCCCGCTCTGCGACGCCCCACCTCTCCCCACGAGGCCCCCCGCGCACGACCCGCTTCATTGTCCAGCCCGCTGCTACCAAAGGTTCCAGTCCCACAACCACCACCAAACAACTTGAGGAAAACCACGACCGGCACGTGCGCCAGCCCCCCCAACCCCCCCGGCCCGGGCGCCGAGCTGGCCCTCAGGGCCGCAACAACCTCCCCCCGGGACCTCACTCACGGCGACCCTCTCCCCACGAAGTACACCCCGTCGAGTGTATCTAAGCTCACGAGAACAGACGACCGAGGAGGATCTCGCTCACCCGGGGGACGTCCCGAACGATGAGCAGAGTCCTCCTTGCCCTCTCAGGGAGAGTACGCGCCATGCGAGAAACCTTCTCCCGCTCACGGCCTGACTTACTCTGAAGCAAGAAACAGTGCTCCAGAGGGCTCTGCTTGGAAAGCAGCCACACGAACCTCATTCAGACCAACCTACGCGTGCGAAGACAACACCAACCAGCGACACGATCTCAGAGGTATCGCTTGCCGGCCCAACATGACCACGACCGTCACTCCTCCGACGAGTTGGGGAAGGACACAACAACCAGATGCCTGGACGACGGGACAGAAGACAGAGACAGCAGACACGACCCCTGGCGATACCCCCCAAGCCGATGGCAGACGTCAGCCGCACTAATAAACCACACCCGTGTGTCTACGCATACGTGGACAGCGCAGCTCGGCACGAGGGAACAGGCGTCGTAACCAAGTGTGTGCAAACCTGCCATAAGGACCCGCAGGGAAGAACCACCCCCGGAGAAGGAGCTGGAGAGCTATCCGGGCTCCGAGGCAAGAGGTCGAGGTCCCACGAACAATATCTGTCTGGAGAACGCAAAGGCCACCTCCAAAGGGAGTCACCTGGATCGGCGAAGACTCCAGTATGGAAGCCCACAAAGTCCTGTTACCATCAACCACGACACCCCACAACGGAATCCAGGGCAGACCGAACCTCGCGTCGCGGTTTGTCTGACATACTCGGAGAGGTGTACCCCGTCGGGAACACCGAGCCAGTCCCATGGATCGCGCTCAGCCCCAAGTCTCGCGTTACAGTGGGCACATCAGCCCGCGTTACATCACTCACCAAGCCTCATTCCTGACACCAGGACACACAACACTCGCCAGGGACACACGACAGGGCGAAACCCACAGAATATCTCCTTCCCCCCCCCCTGCCCGTTATTACAACAGCCCCCCCCCCGCGTTACTCCCCCCCCCCCCCCGCGCCCCCACCCCCACCCCACCCCCACCACCCCCCTCACACACCACCCCCCCACACACGCACCCCTCATGCCCTCTCTCCTGATGTCAGCTCCTCAAAGTCTAAAACACACCCAGACCACGGGACGCCACGGTAGCTCGGACGTCCCCGAGAGACGCACACCAGCACAACGAAGCAGGAACGCCAGGACCCCGGACCCCTGAGAGCCAGGGATTAAGCCACGATAGCAACGGCACAACAATGGTGCCCTGCCACCACCCAACGAGCGGTCAAGGACATTCACTACGCCTTCGCAACCCCCGGGACACTCCCACGCCCACCACTGGAGTTCAGCTGCCAGAGGTCCTGACAAGTCACCCGCCTCTGCACCGGGTAAAAGCACTGCCCAACCAATACCGACCACACAGCCACACGTTTGATCCCCCCCAGGCCATACACGCTTATCCTACAATCAACCTTACACGAACCATGATGCAAGTACCGGCGCCCACACAAGGCCAAAGACAAATACTCCACAAGGCGAGGCGTCACGACACAGACCCTCAGTCAGGGTTTTTACTCCCGACTTGAACAGAGAGAGGGTGCTGCGAGCCGCGCTACAGGCACGAAGCGACACCCAACAGACGTCTCTTCTCCGGACAGCCGAGCCCGATTTCAACCGTTTGGACGACTTGTGAACGACGTCGCACAAGTGCACCAGTCCCATGTCTGTCCCCGCAATATCCGGCGTCCTTAAGGCCAAGCCAGCCCCCGCCTACCACACTCTCCCCAAATGTCCTCTGCAGGCACAAGTGCACCATTCTGAATACCCGGGAGTCTTCCCCGCGCTCATTGAACGCATGAGAGGCGACGAGCCCGCGGGACACGGACGCTAGTCCACCACAGACAGACCACAGGCTGGACAAACCCAGCACACAGCATACTAAAGCCAGCACAAATCCCACGCGATGTTGCAGCCGGACCTGCTACGTTCCTAGCCAAACATCGGCCCCGCAGCGCCACATGCAGGATAAGAGGGAAAACGCACCCAAACACCGTCACAATACGAGGGGACGCCTGCACGAGGCCAGCCTCTCGCACGCTGGTGTTAAAAACACACCCGGCAGATCGAGCTTCGGTCACACACGCAGTTCAGATTTCCCGATGACACCAAGACCCATTGCTACCTGGTCACGGCGAAAAAAACCCTAGCAAGCCAGCTATAAAGAGAGACAAACCACAGCATTCGAGCTTGGGACACAAAACCCCCCCCAGCGCAGGACAGACCTGAATCCAGACTCGGGTCTGAGGTCGGCTTCACACGTGTCAGCGGCGCGAGGAGTTACCCCATGGCGACATAGGGTTGTCCAACACTCCACGTTTTGTAGAAGTACGAGTCTGTTTATCAAGCAAATCCAAAAGACAAAGGGACTTAATAACATTGCGTCGCGAATTTGTCAAGCCCTGTGCATTTCTGAAGAAGTCTCAGTGAGCGGGGCCCGTGTAGGACGCTCCGGTATGGGACAGTTCCTCAGCCCGTTTAAAGAATCCATCAGCTTAGGCTCGCAGCGTGTTGGGCGCACTGCGAGAGCCCGAGGACGGTAATTCTGAGCAATGTTACTGGGACGAGTTACCAGACCAGATGTCCGACTGAAGTCTACAGTTTGGGGCGCGGTCCGCTCTTCCCTCCCAGGCCGGGCACGATCCGGGGAGGAGGAGTTACGTCCCGTTCAGACGCCCCGAGCATGTGGAGCAGATTAGAGAGCCTCACCACACACACAGATCTTTAGCTAGTCCTCCCTAATCTCACGCAGTCCATGTACACCACAGACAAAACTCCATGTCCCGATCTGGATGCCCTGACGATCCCGACCAAGACGCGGTTTTTTTCCAGAATCTGATCCAGTGGTCTCTCCTACTTATCACGCACAGCCGTGAGGTCTGATCAAGCATAAATACGTCCCCGTCAAGGTAGTATGGGTTTACTTTAATTGTTCATTGTTTTAGTTTGTTTTTAGGATTGTGCATCCTTTTTTTCGGTGGAAATAAGTTTGGATGATGAAGGGGATTAGTTGTTTCTAAAATGTAGATAAATGTGATAAATATGCATCCCAGTTTCCAAAAAGCCCAAGATGACGTCCTTCAAATGTCTAATTTTGTCCAAACTCAAAGAATATTCGTAGTTTTACTGTACCAAAGAGAGAAGATCAGTAGAAATATTCACATTTTAAGCCAAGCTGGAATCAGAGCAGATTTAAAAACAGAATTAATAAAATAAGGAATCAAATCAATTAAGGTTAGTCTGCACACAAAACACATGTAGGTTTATAAAATCTGATGTTTTTTTATAAAGAATCCTTAGCAAACAATATAACGGACTACAGGTCCAGCTGAGCTTGAGAGACCCATTTATAGACCACACAGATGGTTGGGTCCTTTCTCTTTTTAAATACGGGGAGGATTTCTTCCGTGACTTTTATACATTTTTCCCGGATGATGCTTCCAGAATTTGTCTTTAGGAACATTTGCACTGCAGACTTTAACTTGTAAACAGAGTATATTAACAGTTCGGTATAAGACTTTAATGGCAGAAGAAGGGATCTGGAAATACTTCGTCCAGCGCTGCTTCCCCCCCCTTCCCCCCCCCCCCCCCTGAAACCTATATGATAATCTGGTATTGTACTCCTTTTGTACCAAACAGTGGGCCAGGATAAGAGGGAAGGCGTGAGACGATGGACCCCGGCAGGGGTTACACCCGCGTTGGTCCTACCTGCCCCGATAGGTCTTTATCAAGCTGGCCCTACGCCGCTGGCGGGTACGCCCGTTTCCAACCAGAGAGGCGGCCAGAGGACCCCCCTACGACGCCACGACAGCGCTGCCGAGCGAGGGGCCGGGGGAGGCACCGAGCACCCGGGAGGGGGGGCAGATGGGTCCAAGTTACGCGGAAGCTTAGCAGGGGAGGGGCAGCGACCGGTCGTGTATTCCGACAGTCCAGACCTGTCCCTCATCGCCGACGCTGCTCGCAGCTTTCCCCCCGTATGACCAAGAGGGAGACGGAGCTGCCCCGATGGTAGAGATCAGATTAAAGGTTTTTGAAACGCCACCACTCCGGGAAATAAATCAACCAACAAACTCTCGACTGGAGGTCTTCTCGCAGGGGATTATTATTAATTGCAACATAACATTAGGTGGGGGGGGTTATTGTTTGGGTTCTCTCCCGATAATGGTTGGTGCGGCGCCTAAAAACCGACCCCCCCCCCCCCCCCTCCCCCCCCCCTCCACTTTCCCCCCCCCCCCCCCCCCCCACCCCCCCCCCCCCCCCCCCCCCCCCCCCCCCCCCCCCCCCCCCCCCCCCCCCCCCCCCCCACCACCCCCCGCAACAACAAAGGTCTGGAACAAGAGAAACATGCAAATTAAAGGTGTGTAGGCAGTGGAAAGATCCAGGACTCTTGAAACATAAACAATTTCAGTCCCTCCCCTGCTATGCTGCTGAAGCCCACCAACGGTTCTCCTAAAGCCCTCCCCCCACACGAGGCGAGAGAAATGCGTGTGCAGAGTCCAGTGATGACACGCACTATTTAGAGGGGTGCTGCACCTACAAATCATGAGGAGGGAAAAACGTTGAAGTGAAAATCTGCAATAAAAAGGCATAATTTTATAGACCAGTGCTTTTAGAATAATTCGATGTTTTTCACAGGGACATTACCGAACAGAACAAGAGCGGCAGCGCAGGCAGTTAAGAGAGAGGACCCCAGAAAGAAGAAGACCGGGGTCATTGAGGTCCGGTTAGGGAAAACAGCTGTTTGGTTTCGGACACCCAACTAGAGCCGACCGATATCTCAGAGGGCAGTCTATCGGTTATAGGCCATTTATAATGGCCGATTTAAAATATCTGATTAATATATAATAACAAATAAAAATATTTTAAAAAATAAAAACACGTTATGAGTGATGGCGTTGCATGTCTGTCCACCAGCGGACGCTCACAACGTCCTGTTAGTGATGGCGTTGCATTAGTAGGTCCTCCAGAGGACGCTCTAAACGTCCCTGTTACGTGATGGAGTTACATAGTTCTGTCCACCAGAGGACGCTTACAACGTCCCGTATTGATGGCGTTGCATAAGTATGTCAACCCGAGGACGCTATACAACGGCGGTTGTGATGGATGTGCATAGTCTGTACCACAGCAGGCGCTCTACAAGGTCCTGTTAGTGGTGGCGTTGCATAGGTCTGTCCCCCAGAGGGACACTCTAAACGTCCCCGTTTAGTGAATGGCGTTGCATAGTCGTCCCACCAGGAGGACGCTCTACAACGCCTGTAGTGGATGGCGTTGGCCATAGTCTGTCCACCAGAGGACGCTCTCAACGTCCCTGTTAGTGATGGTGTTGCAGAGTCGTCCACCAGGAGACGCTACAACGTCCCGTTAGGGATGGCGTTGCATAGTCTGTCCACAGAGGCGCTACAACGGTCCTGTTGGCAACATGGAGTATTTTTTGTGGAAATGTGTTTTGTTTAAGGTTTTCAAATCTAAGTTTGTATTTTCTACATTTTGTATACGAAATTTAATACCTTTGTGTGCTCATTTCTGTGAACACTAATAAAACAAATTATTACTCACCACACATATCGTATCGGTTATGACCTTGATAAACCCTCCTACCCCAACCATAAATGAGGTCTTTTTGTTTTTGTTTCCTGTGCTGTGTGATAACCATTCTCTGCCCACTTGTCCTGGGTAGCTAGTTAAAAGGAACAGGCTCATAGATGAGATTATGATTGGGACTCTGGCGATGCGTTGTGTGGACTCGGAGGTCTGGAGGACCACGAGGTTTGATCTGTCAGGTTTTCGGCGAGGGGGGCGACCTCCGACACGATCGGAGCCGCTGGCCTCCAGGACGGCGACAGAAAGGTGACTTCATTTCCAACTTTCTCGTTCTCTGTGTGGGTGTTTTGAGTGTTGCATGTGTGTTGTTGAGCTTAAGGGGCCGACTCACCGAGAAAACCTTCGCTATAGGCGCCGCCGGCTTTTAAAAACGCCTCACCCAGTAGGAGAGTTCACCCCATGTGGGACTGAGTCGTTCAGCGGCCCGGGTTCGGGTCCGACCTGCAGCCTTTGCTGCGTGTCATCCCCCATCTCTATCCCCCTTTTCATGCTCTATCCCACTATGATAAAGGGAAAATAATCTTAAAAATAATAAAATGGAAAAACTTGCCAATAATGGATCCAAGCTTATAGAAAGGCAGCAAGAGACTGCAACCGAACATGAACTAGAAAAGCCTCCCATACTGCCTAAAATGCTGGGATCGGTTTTGGCAAGTACTCGTGTTTATGCACCGAACTGTAAAACCACAACTACTTTACAGTCAGTTCATTTATGGGGCATCCTCGACTCACCCAGTAAAGCCCCCAAAAATAATCTTAAGAAGACCAAAACGGCAATAAGGATCCAAGTATAGAAGAGCCGCAAAATGTCTTGTTTGCCTCAGATGTACAACTTCATACCTAATGCTGGTATCGGTGTCGGCAAGTACGAGTTTTGCACCGATCCGACAACACGTAATTTAGTACTGAAGACAATTACTTTAAAGTAGTTAATTTATCTTAATAATATATAAATGTCGCTGTAACGACCTCTTAGGCTGCATGTGTTCACCTTGTGATAGCTGTGAGTTAGTGGCTGTCCCATTACGCGCACATCCATGCATTTCCTCCCCCCCCACCCCAACCCCGCCCCCCCCTCTCAGCCTGGGTCTCTCAGACGGTCCCACCCAGTCTCCCAACCAGGCCCGCTCGCTGCAGCAACGCGCTCCCCTCTAGCGAGGAGCGCTTCAACGCTCTGCGCCCGAGTACCATGGAGTACCGGCAGGCTCAGGACTCCCTCTGCTCCGCAGCCGGGCCACGGTTCAGACTCCGACTCCGGATCGGCGCTGCTCTAGCAACCGACCCGGTCGTTACTCCGCCCCGCTCTCACCTTCCTCTTTTTTTTCCCCGACTCTCATTGCTCGCCCCTCTGCATCCTTTTCCTGCTGTTTTGCTTGTGTGACAACCTATGCTGCTCAGTTTATCAGTGAAAATGTTGTTTTTCTTCTATGAAGCTCCTTTCTAATCATTGGGGGGGGGGGGCCTCGTTTACATCGACATTGACAATTCCTAAGACAAAACAACCCACACAGAGCAAGAAGCTACACCATCTAAGAAAAATAAAAAAACACACACTAAGGGCTCCATCTCACACCCCGTAAATCGCAAAGCCCAACACAAGTGTGTGTGACTGGGGGGGGAGGGGGGAGGGGGGGCTGCTCATCTTAAAAATTGATTCAGAGAGACAGACAGAGAGACATCTGGGACAAAAACTGGGGACTTTTTACAGAAAGGCGCCAGATTTGTCCACTAGTCGCTTTGTGAGAGAGAAAAAATACCTGGGTGGGGGGGGTTGAAAAGTCGCTAAATCTAGCTGTGTGGTTGTGTGTCTGTGGGTTTTGGCGTGTGTGTTGTGTGTCTGTGTGGGTGGTCTCTGTTTGTTTGGTGTCTGTGTGTGTCTGTCTGTCTGTTGTTGTTGTGGTTACTGTGTGTGTCTGTCGTGTGTCTGCGTGTGTGTGTATGTTCGTGTGTTGTGTGTGGTTGTGTGTGTCGTGTGTGTGTGTTTGTGTTGGCTGTTGTTGTCGTCTGTGTTGTGTCTGATCTGTGTTGGTTGTGTGTGTCGTGTGTGTGGTGTTTGTCTGTCTGTGTGTGTGTGTTGTGTGGTGTGTCTGTGCTGGTTGGGTGTGTGTGTGTGTTGTTGTGTGTGGTGTGTGTGTGTGTGGTGTGGTGTGTCTGTCTGTCTGTCTGTCTTGTCTGTTGTGTGGTGTGTTTGTGGTGGTCTGTCGTCTGTCTGTTTTCCTGTTGGTGGTGTGTGTCGTCGGTCTGTCGTATGTTCTGTATGCTCTGTCTGTCTGTTGTTGTGTTGTGTTGTGTGGTGTGTGTGTGTGTGTGTGTTGTGTGTGTGTGTGTGTGTGTTGTTGTGTGTGTGTGGAGAGACAGAGGAGAGCAGGGAGGAAATGCAACTAAACAAATGTGTTTTAATGCTTTGACACAATAATAACGATGGTTGTTGGTGTGATGTTGTGTTGTCATAGGAAACCAACGTGATGCTGTTGTGTAACTCGGTTAGGGCATAGTAGCTCAGTCAGTGGGGGGTCGGGTGAATCAGAGGGTTGCTGGTTCAACGTCCCCGTACGGACCCGGTATGGTGGTAGCTGGAGAGGTGGACCCACCTCTGAGCAAGGCACCGAATCCCCCCACCCCCACTCTGACATCTCTCCATTAGTACATGTAAGTTACTGAGTGAAAAATTGTAATTGTAGGATTAATAAGTATTTTTATTATTATTAAACGTGAACTGTTTTTGTGTGTCAAGGTCCATCTCAGAACGACACCAAAAAGCAGTTTTAATGACGGGACGACCCGGCACCGTCACACCTCACTGGGAGCTTTCAAAGAACTCCGTATTTAAAGTTGTGCCCCGGTTACAGGATTTGTTAAAGACACAGCGCATCAGGCCGTGACTGCGACTCCTTAGCCGTTGTTATCGGACGACATATTCCTTATCTCTTCTCCAGTTGATTGCGTAATGATAGCTGGAGAAGGGATATTTATTGTCTTCTGAGAACTCGGGCAACGTGTATTGGATGTTTTTTTTTTTTTTTGTTTTTTTTAATCTTGACATCAGGACACGGGGCCCGTTGGGAGTGAGACGCTCACTCTTCACAGCTGAGAAACAACCCCGCTTTATAAAAGCAACATGAATAATGTCTATTGAACAAGTTTCTCTCTACCTGGATGCTTTCATGCTTTTGTGTCTGAACGACTGATGGAAACAACATTTTTTTGAAATGCTCCAGATTAGACAAGAAAACAAGCTGCAACGGTAACATTAACTGTCAGCGCAGCGTCCACTAAATAGTGTGTTGTTGCCGCTGACAAGAATAGTTATTATTCTAAGTGTTGACAACATTATGAAAGGAATCCTACAGAGATAGACCTTTTAGTTAAAGAGGAAGATCCTTTTAGTTTAAATGAAAACAGAAATCACCATGCACCAAACCCACCAGAATCCATGTAAAATTATCATACTTTTAGCGTGTATGAGCAGCATATCTCCACCAGACTCATGTAAATAATCACATACTTTTAGCGTGTATAGAGCAGCATATCTCACCAGACTCCATGTAAATAATCACTACTTTTGTGTGTATAGAGCAGCATATGATCCACCAGACTCCATGTAAATATCACTATTTTAGGTGTATAGAGCGATATCTCACCAGACTCCATGTAAATAACACTACTTTTAGTGTTAGAGCAGCAATCTCCACCAGACTCCATGTAAATAATCACTACTTTTAGTGTGTATAGAGCAGCATCTCCACCAGATCATGTAATAATCACTACTTTTGTGTGTATAGAGCAGCATATCTCACCCAGACTCCAGTAATAATCACTACTTTTAGGTTGTATAGAAGCAGCATATCTCCACCAGACTCCATGTAAATAATCACTACTTTTAGGTGTATAGAGCAGCTATACCACCAGACTCATGTAAATAATCACTAATTTTAGTGTGTATTAGGCAGCATATTCCACCAGACTCCATGTTCTACTTTTATACGTAAAACCACATTCGTTCTCAAAGGGACAGAAACTAAATAAACTACCATAAAAAGCAGGTCTTGGTTCCATCTTTCACTGTCCAACAATCACCACTCTGGTACTGGTTGGAAAAACTCTTACAGGCCACCATTTCATTGGAGGATTAACTGCTCTAACCCTAACGTAGGATTAATTTACATGAGTCTGGGAGATACTTGCTCATACAAGATAAAAGTATGTTGATATTACGTGGAGTCTGGTGGATATATGCAGTCTATACAGCTTAAAAGTAGTGATATTTTACAGGAGTCTGGTGGAGATTATGCTCTATCACCTGTAAAGTAGTGATTATTTACATGGAGTCTGTGGTGGAGATAGCTGCTGCTCTAACACCGCTAAAAGTAGTAGATTATTACATGGAGTCTGGTGGTTTGGTGATGTCGGGGTTGGTTCATGTTAAACTAAAAGGATCTTTCTCTTACCTAAACGGGTCTTCTCTGTTAGGGATCCTTTCATAATGGTCACACATAGAATATAATCTGAGTTCTGGTCAGACGGCAACAACAACTCAACTTTATGTGGACGCGCGCTGATGTTGAACAGATGTCCTGTAGGGGTACGTCCACAGGCCCGCGTTTCAAGGACGACAGTTCAAGCTCAATACTGGACCATTTTATAAGATGTTTGCTCACCACTTAGACACAAATGCAGGGGAGGGAAAAGGCCCGGGTGGGAAGAAAGGAACTTACCTTTTTATAATAAGACAAAGATCCGTTTTGTGGGAATTTCTGTAACGTCGCCTCTGTTACCATCAAAACCAAATACGACAAAAGGTACTAAGCATAGTACTTGTAAGAGTCATTAGATCAGATGTTTGTAGTTTTTGGGTTACAAAATCTGCATCAGTTCACGCTGTCTATCTTTTTTACTGTAAACGTTTGGGGTTACTTCTACATCGGATTGGAATACTGGACGGTTTCGGTTACAACCCCAATTTCTGCTGGATGTAAGGAGATTTCAGAGAGTTAACGTCTGAGCGCTTTTTTAAACGCCACCGCCGACGACTTTTTCTGCAGCTCCGAACGTCTTTTGACAGTTCGTAAAAACGTCCCACGACCCGACCAATGAGAGGTGGAGTAACATACCGTCGTTTCCATGTCAACCAGTGAAAAGGAGTCAGAGCACGAGTGGTTATATGGCGGCGCGCGGGGAACTAAAGTTAGCACCTCTCTCTCTCTCTCTGTTCTTTCTTGCCAGTCGCTCCACGACACTTTGTTATCTAACGTTAGCACCTCTCTCTCTCTCTCTGTTCTTGCTCTAGCTCGCTCCACCGCTTTGTGTATCTAACGTTTAGCACCTCTCTCCTCTCTTGTTCTTTCTCTAGCTCGCTCCACCGCTTTGTTTACACGTTAGCACCAACTACTCGCTCTTCCTCTCTCTCTCTCTATCTCTCTCTCTCCTCTGTCTTTCTCTAGCTCGCTCCACCGCTTTGTTATCTAACGTTAGCACCACTCACTCGCTCTCTCTCTCTCTCTCTCTCTCTGGCTTTCTCTACGCTCGCTCCACCGCTTTGTTTATTCTAACGTTAGCACCACCGCTCTCTCTCTCTTTCTCTCTCTCTCTCTCTCTCTATGTTCTTCTCTAGCTCGCTCACACCGTTTGTTTATCTAACGTTAGCACCTCACTCTCTCTTCTCTCTAGGTTTCTTGCTCGCTCCACAGCGTTGTTTATCTAACGTTAGCACCTCTCTCTCTCTCTCTGGTTTTCTCTAGCTCGCTACACCGCTTTTGTTTATTACGTAGCACCTTCTCTCTCTCTCTGTTCTTCCTCTCTAGCTGCCCACCGCTTGTTTATCTAAACGTTAGCACCACTCACTCGCTTCTCTCTCTCTCTTTTCTCTCTCCTCTGTCTTTCTCTAGATCGCTCCACGCTTGTTTATCAAGTTAGCACCAGTCAACCGCTCTCTCTCTCTCTCTCTCTATCTGTATTTTCTCTAGCTCGCTCCACCGCTTGTTACTAACTTAGACCACTCGCTCTCTCTCTCTCTTTCTCTCTCTCTCTCTATCTACTGTTCTTTCTTAGCTCGCTCCACCGCTGTGTGACCTATCTAACGTTACACTCGACTCTCTCTCTCCTCTATTGTTCTTTCTCTAGCCGCTCCACCCCTTTGTTTATCTAACGTTAGCACCTCTCTCTCTCTCTTTCTCTCTGTTCTTTCTCTAGCTCGCTCCAACCCTTTGTGTATCTAACGTTAGCACCCTCACTTCTCCTCTCTCTCTCTCTCTCTCTCTTCTATGTTCTTTCTCTAGCTCGCTCACCCCTTTGTTTATCTAAAGTTAGCACACCACCTGCCTCTCTCTTTCTCCTGTTCTTCTCTAGCTCGCTTCACCCCTTGTTTATCTAACGTTAGCACCCACTCGTCTTCTCTCTCTCTCTCTCTCTCTCTCTATGTTCTTTCTCTAGCTCCGCTTACCCTTGTTATCTAACGTTAGCACCTCACTCTATCTCTCTCTCTATATGTTCTTTCTTAGCTCGCTCCACCCCTTGTTTTTATCTAACTTTAGCACCTCACTCCTCTATCCCTCTCTCTATGTTCTTTCTCTAGTCGCTCCACCCCTTTGTTTATCTAACGTTAGCACCTTACCACTCTCTCTCTTCTCTCTGTTCTTCTTAGCTCGCTCCACCCCTTGGTTATCTAAACGTTAGCACTCACTCTCTCTCTCTCTCATGTTCTTTCCTAGCTCGCTCCACCCCTTGTTTATCTAAGTTTAGCACACTCGCTCTCTTCTTCTCTCTGTTCTTTCTCTAGCTCGCTTCACCCCTTTGTTATCTAAGTTAGCACACAACTCTCTCTCTCTCTCTCTCTCTCTCTCTCTCTCCTATGTTCTTCTCTAGCTCGCTCCACCCCTTGTTTATCAACGTTAGCACCTCACTCTCTCTCTCTCTCTCTATGTTCTTTTCTAGCTCGCTCCACGCTTTGTTATCTAACGTTGGCACCTCTCTTCTCTCTCTCTCCTCTCTCTCTCTCTCTCTCCTGTTCTTTCTCTAGCTCGCTCCACCTCTTTGTTTATCAAACGTTGCACCGCCCATTAGCGCTCCAGGATACTTGTTTTTCTTTCCCTTTTTTTTTTTTTTTTTACTAAAAGCGCTCTAGTAAACTTTTTCTTTTAAAAAAAGACTCCAAGCGTGATCATCGCCTGCTGCATTATTAAAATTAGGAATTTTGTCGTCAAGTACTGACCCCGGATCAGTTACACCGAGACTTTCACCAGAATGTCTCCCGGACCCCGAGATCGTCTCAGACAGCGTGATTTAAAACGAAGCCTCTTTAAAGATCCATCTCAGGACTCTATGACTCAGTGTCTAATTATTCAAATGTTAATTATTTTTTTTTAACCCTACTTTTTTAACCCTTTGTTCAAAAGAATAATTCTTTGTAGTTTTCCTGCCGGTCTGTCGTCTCTTTCTCGATGACGTTCCCCTGCTGAGACTTTATAAATCAAAGGAAATCCAGTATTGGTTCGAAATGTACAAATGTGTATTATTTGATTTGTGTTATTATTTGTATCCTAATGTGAATCCACCCCGCTGCGTTTTATATTCCTCGTCATCGTTGTGTATCGGGAGAGGAAGATGCTGAAGCCTCCGGGATTAAAAGCTGTTAAACCTGATGAAATGTTCTGCCTGAACGTCTGTTAACGAGTCCGAGCCCAAAAACTCAGATCCACCAATCAGAGGATCGACCCTTCCGTCGGCCTCCCGTCGGCCGGGCAACTTGGTTTTTTCGGCGTCTAAACTCCAAAATTAGATTTTCTTTAGGTGACGTTTTTGTCACTTTTTTCAAAAGATTTAGTTATTTTTTCTTCCACCAAAATTTGTCAATTTTTCCCCAAACATTTAGTCATTTAAATAAAAAACAGAAATTAAAAACATCGTCACGTTTTTCCCGATGTTTCAGGTCACTTTGTTGCCATTTTTTTTTTGTCACAAATCATTGATGTTTTTGTTGATTTTTCTGGGTTTTTTTTGTTTGTTTATCAGGTTTTTTTGGGGGGTTTTTCTCAACAACTTCAGTCACTTTTTCTCCCAAACGTTGTTTCATCAGTTCCTCAAACTCTATGAAACTGAACAACCCAGATTCAGGGACAGCAGAGACCTGATCAGTTATTTTCCTATTAATAATTATTTAATGGCTGTATGGAACCATCCATGTTGTGTTTTGGGACAATTTGGTTAAAAGAAACCCAGATTCATGGTAGATAACTAACGGGAGGAAAGTACTGAAGAAGCCGAACCTCTGACCAGTATTTATATATATATATATATATATATATATATATATATATATATATATATATAAATATATATATGATATGCAACGTTTACGAATCCCTTCATTGATGTGAAGGCAGCACTGTGACTTCTGATTGATGAATTTGTGCCCGTTGGCCTCCTTCTTTGTTTTTGTTTTGACAGATGAATTAGTAAACAGCTGTTTTTATATGTCAGCTGTTCCCTGAGCAGATTCAACCCTCGCGGTGTCTTCCCGTCCAACGTCAACTCGTCTTTACGACTCAAAATTGGAGCTTTAGCAAACTTTTTGGTCCTTTTTTTTATGTCAAAGTTTAGTTTTCATGTCCTCATGTTGTCATTGCATCATGTTGTCTCTGTTGTCCCCATGTTGCCCTCATGTTGTCCCCATGTTGTCCTCATGTTGTCTCATGTTGTCCCCATGTTGCCTCATTGTTGTCTCATGTTGCACTCATGGTGTCTTTGTTGTCCCATGTTGCCCTCATGACTGTCCCCATGTTGCCTCTGTTTGCCTCATTGTGTCCCCATGTTGTCCTCATGTTGTCTTCATGTTGTCCCATGTTGCCAGTGTTTGCCTCATGTCATGTTGTCTTCATGTTGCCTCATTTGTCCTTAGTGTCTTATGTCTCATATTGTTCTTCATGTTGTCCTCATGTTGCCTCATGTACGTCATATGTCTCCTATGTTGTCTCTGTTGTTCGTCTTCCATGTTGCCCTCATATGTCCTCATGTTGTCTCATGTTGCCTCATGTTGTCTTCATGTTGCCTCATGTCGTCTAATGTGTCCTCATGTTGTCTTCATGTTGCGTCCTCATGTGTCCTCTATTGTCTTCATGTTGTCCCCATGTGTCCTCATGTGGTCTTCATGTTGTCCATGTTCCCTCTTGTCTCTGTGTCCTCATGTTGTACATAACTTCGTTCTCATTGTCTTCATGTTGTCCTCATGTTGTCCTCATGTTGTCCTACATGTTGTCTTCCTGTTGTCATCATTTGCCAATGTTGTCCTCTTGTTGTCTTCATGTTGCTTCATGTTGTATTCATGTTGCCACCATGTTGTCCCATTGGTTGCCCCTCATGTTGTCCTCATGTTGTCTCTCATGTTGTCTTCATGTTGTCTTCATTTGTTGTCATAGTTGCCCAACATGTGTCTTCATGTTGTCCTCATGTTGCCGTGTCTATGTTGTCTTCATGTTGTCTCAGTTGCTCATGTTGCCCACATGTGTGCCTCATGTTGCCTCAGCTTGTCTCCATGTTGTCTTCATGACAAAAACATAATAATTTAAAAACATTGACTAAAAGCATCAACTGAAGTGTTACAGTGTTGACTTTCTATTTTGGCGGGAAGACAACACGAGGGTTAATAATAATAATAACTTAATTAATTCAGCATCAGTTCTATATTTCCTTAACGTTCCCGGGTTAAAGGACGTCGGCATTTCTCACGATGGTTTTTGGGAGTTTTGTACAAACTGGAAATTTTTATATCTTGAAACCTGTTTTTTGTCATTTTTATATGTTTGTAATAAATAAATTGTTTTATTCTGAACGCACCACACTGAGAAAGGGTGGATTTATTTTTTGAGGGAAAGTTTGTGTCAAGTAAAAAAAGGACTTGAACTTACATTTGTATTGCTCCTAAATCTAGACGTGCGTGTGCGTGTGTGTGCGTGCAGATTATGGGTGAAACCTAGCTAAAACACCAGTAGAGGGCACTGTTGCTCTACACTTGAGGGAAGACGCAGCGACTACTTCCCTCTATAGTCAGTCAGCGTCCATTTAAAGTTGTGTTGTTGCTACTGACAGACTATGATTATTCGAAGTGTCTGACAACATTATGGGATGGACCTCTATTCATCTATCTATCTATCTATCTATCTATCTATCTATCTATGTATCCAGCATCCAGCCGATCCCACCAGACTTTTAGCGTGTATAGAGCAGCATATCTCCACCAGACTCCATGTAAATAATATCTACTTTAGTGTATAGAGCAGCATATCTCCACCAGACTCCATGTAAATAATCACTTTAGTGTATAGAGCGCATATCTCCACCAGACCCATGTAAATAATCATATATTTTAGCGTGTATAGAGCAGCAATCTCCACCAGACTCCATGTAAATAATCACTACTTTTAGCGTGTATAGAGCAGACTATCTCCACCAGACTCCATGTAAAAATCTTACTTTTAGCGTGTATAGGCAGCATATCCACCAGACTCCATGTAATACACTCACTATTTTAGTGGTTAAGCAGCATATCTCACCAGACTCCATGTAAATAATCACTACTTTTAGCGTTTATAGAGCAGATATCTCCCACCAGACACCCATGTAAATAATCACTACTTTTAGCATGTATAGAGCAGCATATCTTCCACCAGACTCCATGTAAATAATCACTACTTAGTGTGTATAGAGCAGCATATCTCCACCAGACTCCATGTAAATAATCACTACTTAGCGTGTATAGAGCAGCATATCTCCACCAGACCCATGTAAATTTTCACTAACTTTTAGCGTGTATAGAGCAGCATATCTCCACCAGATCCACTGGAAATAATCACCTACTTTAGCGTGTATAGAGCAGCATATCTCCACCAGACTCCATGTAAATAATCACTATGTGTGTAAGTGTGTATGTGTGTCTGTCTTTGTCTGCATGCGTGTGTGTGTTTGACTCTGTCTGTGTGTGTGTATGAGTGTGCGTGTGTGTGTTTGTCTGCATGTATGTGTGTGTGGTTGCGTGTGTGTGCTTGTGTCTCTGTGTCTGCGTGTGTGTGTGTGTGCGTGTGTGGTTTCGTGTGTGTGCTTGTGTCTCTGTGTCTGCGTGTGTGTGTCTCTGTCTGTGTGTGTGTGTGTGTGCTTGTGTCTCTGTGTCTGCTTGTGTGTGTGTGTGTGTGTGTGTGTGTCTCTGTCTGCATGTGTGTGTGTGTGTGTTGGGGGTGTGTGTGGGTGTGTGTGTTGGGGGTGGGACTTGGCTGCTGCAGATTGACAGATTACAGCAGCGGAGGCGTTTGCAGATGGAGGAGCACGTGGAGTGGCCCGTCTGCACGAGGGAGCAGCAACAAAGAGCAGCCAGTCTGGAGGAGGACATCTGCTACACACACACACACACACACACACACACACATACACACACACAGACACACACACACACACACACACACACACTCACACACACTCACATGCAGGGCCTCACACAGCAGCACGTTTGCAGGGTTGTAACCAAGTCATTTGGTAAGTCTCGAGTTATTTTAGGGAAGTCGAGCGTTGGGTTCAGGGTTCTCAACCTGCCCCCCCCCCCCCCCCCGAGTCCTCGAGTTTGGGGTGGAGGTGCCGGGGAGGGGGGGTCTCTGTAGTACTTTAAATGTGGACTGCAGTACCCATTTGAATCGCTAGCGGTCAGTTTTACATATTAAGACTAGAGATGGATGGTTGGAGGAAGATGTTGCTCAGACAGACTCACTCTGTTCATGAGCTGTTCCTCTTTACATTTACACACACACACCACCACACACATACACACACCACAACACACACACCCAAGACACAGACACACAGACACAGAACACACACACACAGACACAACACACACACACATACACACCCACCACACAGACCACACACACACAGACACACACACAAAGACACACACACACACAGCACAACAACACACAGACACACACACACACATACACACCAGACACACAGACACAGACACCACAGACACACACATAGAAACACCACACAGACACACAGACACACACACAAATACACACATACACACAGACACACACAGACACACACACATAGAGACACACACCCACAGACACACACCACACACACACATAGACACACACAGACACACACACACACCACAATAGACACACACACGACACACCACCACACACACACACAGACAAACACACCACACACAGAACACGACCTAATGAGGGGGTGCACATGGAGTTGGAGTGGGGGGGGCTGGGTTTTCAGATATCGAGCCTCACACACAGCTAGTTATGTAAGGATATGCTGCTGTTTCCATGTAGCCTTATCCCACGGCGAAAGAAGGCAAGTCTTGTGTATATGTGGTGATGTGTGTGAGTGTGTGTGGTGATATAGTGTGTGTGTGTGTGGGTGTGTGTATATTTGTGTGTGTGTTGTGTGGATAGTGTGTGTTGTGTTTGTGTGTGTGTGTGGTGTATGTGTGTGTTGTTGTTGGTGTGTGTGTGTTGGTGTATGATAGTGGTGTGTGTGTGGTTTGTGTTTGTGTGTTTGTTGTGCTGTGTGTTGTTGCCTGTGGGTCGTGTCGTGTATGATCTGTGTTGTCTGTGTGTGTTGTGTGTTCGCTGTGGATGTGTCCGTGGTGTGTGTCTGTGTGTCTGTATGTCTTGTGTGTGTGTGTGGTGTGTTGTGTGGCGGTGGTGTGTTGGTGTCTGTATGTGTGTGTTGTGTGTGTGTGTCGTGTGGTGTGTGTGGTGTGTCTGTGTGTGTGTCTGTTGTGTGTGTGTGTGTGTGTGTGTGTGTGTGTGTAGCTGGTGATGGGTGTGTGTGTGGCTGATGTGTGTGTGTGTGTGGTGTGTGTCTGTTGTATGTGTGTGTTGTTGTGTCTCCATGATTGTATGTGTGTGTGTGTGTGTTGTGTGTATGGTGTGTGTGTAGGTGTGTGTCTTCTTGTCGGTGTGTGTGTGTGTGCTGTGTGTGTGTGTGTGTGTGGTGCTGTTGTTGTCTAGCTGTGGTGTGTGTGTGTGGTGTGGTGTGTGTGTTGTGTGCAGTGTGTGTCGTGTGTGGTGTCGTAGTGTTGTGTGTCTGTTGTTAGTGTGGTGCTGTGTCTGGTGCTGTGTTTGTGTGTGTGTGTCTGTGTATGTATGGTGTGTGTGGTGTGGTTGTGTGTGTGTGTGTGTGTGTGTCCTATGTTGTGTGTGTGTCTGTGTGTGTGTAGCTGTGATTGTTGGTGTTTGTGTGTGTTGTGTGTGGGTGTGTGTGTTGTGGTTCCTGCTGTGTTTGTTGTGTTTGTGTGTGTTGTGTGTGTGTGTGTGTGTGGTGTGTGTTTGTGTTGTGTGTGTGTTGTGTGTGCTGTGTGTGTGTGTGGGTGTGTGTTGTGTGTGTGGTGGTGGGTGTGTCTGTCTGTGGGTGTGTGTGTGTTGTGTGTGTGTGTGTGTGTGTGTGTGTGTGTGTGTGTGTGTGTGTGTGTGTGTGTGTGTGTGGGAGCGTGTGTGTGTGTGTGTGTTCGGTGTGGTGTGTGTGAGTGTGTGGTGTGGTGGGTTCGTGTGGGGTCCTGTGTGTGTGTGGTGTGTGTTGTTTCTTGTGTGTGCTGTGGTGTGTGTGTGTGTCGTTGTCTGTCGTTGTGTGTGGTTGTGTGTGTGTCTTGTGTGGTGGTGTGTGTGTGTGTCGTTGTGTGTGTGTGTCCTGTGTGTGGTGTCGGTTGTTTGTAGTTGTCTGTGTGTGTGTGTGTGGTTGCGGTGTGTGTTTGTTGGTGCTGTGTGTTGTGTGTGTGTGTGTGTGTTGGCTGTGTGTGTGTGTGGTTTTCTTTCCTTCTTCAGTTCCAACATGTGATCCTGGTTTGAACCGAGAGCGAACCGAACCGCTCCCAACCTTCTAACGTTTTCCACGAATCCCTCTCTGAAGATGACAGCATGTTCCCTCCACACACACACACCCACACACACACACACACCCCACCCACACGCAAACACACACACACACACACCACAACACACGACACACACACACACACCACCCGACTGCTTTCTGTTGCCTGGAGTGTGTGTGACGTCATACACTGACAGGGTGGGGGGGATACGCTGAAACTTGTTGGACCTGCAGAACGAACACACACACGCACACACACACACACACACACAGACAAGACACACACACACACACACACACTGCTAGATCACATCCGCCGGCTGTTTGTGTTACAACAACACGTCTAATAAACCTGGGATTACCGACCCAAGGTATGTGTAGGCGGACAGTTTCGGGGGGGTGTATGTCCCGGGGGGGGGGGGTTTACCCCTCCTGGTGTCTTCAGGTCTAATCGGACCCCTTTACAAAATGTTTCTATGTCAGAAATTTGGGTTATTTTCAAACTAATGTTCCATAAAGTAATGATGATGTTTCCCAACAACGCTCCTCACACGGTACATTAATAATCAGGTCTCTAGTCTCACTGGATTTGGGTTTTTGGTCAATTTTATAAGATTTGGAGAATATACTAATTGATAAAAGAACTTTAAAAAAGTGGAAAAAAAAGAGAAAAATGTCAAAAAAAGTGACAAATGTAAAAAAAAACACACACGGTGTGTGTACGCGTACTTGTGTGTGTGTGGTTGTGCATGTGTGTGTTTGTTTCTGTGTGTGTGTGTGTGTGTGTCGTGTGCTGTGTGTGCGTGTGTCTGTGTGTGTGTGTGTTTGTTGTTGTGTGTGTGGTGGTGTGTGTGCTGTGTGTCTGGTGTTGTGTGGGTGTGTCGTGGTGTGTGTGTGTGGTCTCTGTGTGTGATGTGTGTGTGTGTGTGGGTGGTGGGTGCTGTGTGTGTGTGTGTGGTTGTGCATGTGTGTGTTGTTCTGTGTGGTGTTTGTGTTGTGTGTGTTGTGTGTCTGCTGGTGTGTATGTGTGTGTTGCTCGTGTGTGTGTGTCTGTCTGTGTGTGTGTGTGTGTGTGTGTGTGTCTCTGTGTGTGTGTGCCTCTGTGTGTGTGTGTGTTGTGGTGTGTGTTGATTGTGTGTGTGTGTGTGTGTGCTCTGTGTGTGTGTCTGCCTCTGTGTGTGTGTGTGTGTGTGTCTCTGTGTGTGTTGTCTGACCTCTGTGTTGTGTGTGTGTGTGTGTCTGTGTGTGTGCCTCTGTGGTGTGTGGTGTGTCGGTGTGTTGTCTGCCTCTGTGTGTGTGTGTGTGTGTGTGTTGTGTATGTGTGTGTCTGTCTGGTGTGTGTGGTGTCTTGTGTGTGTGTGTGTGTGTCCTGTGTGTGTCTGTGGTGTGTGTGTGTGTGTCTGCCTCTGTGTGTGTGTCTCTGTGTGTGTCTGTGTGTGTGTGTGTGTGTGGTGTGTCTGTGTGTGTGTTCGTGTGTGTCGGTGTGTGTGTGGCTTGTTGTGTGGTGTGTCTCTGTGTGTGTCTGTGTGTGTGTCTGCCTCTCTGTGTGTTGTTGTGTGGGTGTGTGTGTGTGTGGGTGTTACTTGTTGTCACCCTCTCCCATAACAAACAGGCTTGTGTTTCTTCTTCTTGTAAATCTGCACTTGTTTTGTTCCTCTTACATGGTGGGGAGGGGGGGGGGGGGGGAGGCTGTTTTAACAACAAACTGCCCTCTCACGCGCAGATTTAAATCTCTTATTTACAAGAGGCATTCCCGGGAGAATGAGCTCAATAAAACATTTTAAGTTTTCCATTCTGTCATGTCAGCGTTCATCATTCACTCAGCTGGATTACTCATGGATGACGAATGGATGCGTAATACGGCATCAAGCGTGACAACGCATGCGCACAACCGGCTACGTTTCCTAGGATAGCGAAGGAATGTCCCGCCCTTCTATGTCTTTTCTCTGCCTCTGATTGGCTTACAAATGATAAGCTTAACCAATTTTACACCTCATGAACCAATCCAAGCCACGAACGCAACGACTTTTAGCCAATCAGAGGCATTGTAGGGCGGGGCTTTCCTTCGTCGTCCTGGGGAAACGCGCGGGCAACTGTTAGCGCTCGGGGGGGGGGGGGGGGGGGGGGGCTCCGCGGCCAGCCAATGGCGACACGTTGTTCTACCCGTGACGTCATCCGCCACTCCTCTTACTAAAGAAGGAAACGTCCATCCAGAAGGAACGGGAGACGGAGAGAAAGAGAGAGAGAGAGGTAGGAAGGAGGGCGAGGAACGGGACATTTAAACCCACCTAAACCGGCCTGGCACCGAGGACAACGACGGTACCGGGACCTGAAACCGAGTCGAGCTTTTTTCCTTCTGCCCCGGACGGAACAAACGGCCACTTTTCCCCCTGTGGTCTCGCGAGAAAAAACTCCCTTTCGTCGATTTTTAGCAGGTGATGATCTTGGATTATTGTTTTTTTTTTTCTTCTTCTTCTTAACAACGATGAAATCTGAAAAGAGCTCAGCTTGTCGAGGTAAACAACGAAAAGAAAAGGGTGGTGGTGGTGGTGTTGTTGTTGTTGTTGTTTTTTTAAAGGTGGTGGTCGGTAACGGCGACAGTGCCCGTTAACGGCTCCCTGGAGGTGTTTCAGTAAAGATTGTATGTGGAAACATCACAAGTCTTTAAACGTGACTTCGTCTGAATCAGCGAGAAAACAAGGCTCGGGTGGCTGGCGGGGATACAGCAACGGCCGGAAGTTAGCAGAAACTAGACTAATTTGATTTTTTTTTTTTAACAAGTACCCCCAGGAAACGCGGGAGTGTTTTAAATCCATACCACCATCTTTTCCCTAAACATAATTATTCATTTCGGTGCCTAAACTTGAGCTAAATTGCCGTCGCCGTAGCTGTATCCCCTTCTAGCCTCGACCCGAAAACCAGGGAGGAAGCTAATAGCATTGCTAGCTGTCTGTGTTTTGCTATTTTCTCCGAGTTGGGGGGATGGGGGGGAAGCAAAGCCAGCTTATTCCTGGGTCTAGAAATAGAAAATCCATAAGCTGAATGAGCAGCTAGAGCCAGACAGTGACTCTGAAATGCCTAAATTTAAGGGTTCAAAATGAACTTTTTGTTTTGTTCGCCAGCCAAAATGGCTGAAGCAAAAAATCTGCCATATACGTGTGTATTTGACCAGCATTTGGCTGGTTGGCATCCCCGTGGCAGCACCGACTCGTCCCTTAAGGACTCTTTTAAGTGTCGTTAGATGTAGAAATACTGCGAATATTAACAGAAAAAGCAGAGCTACCGTTTCTACATGTGAAACAGGAAGCTGAGAGATTGCAGACAAAGGGACAAAGGGAGCAGAGACCACACTGTCTAGACTGTGTGGTTATGTCAGAAAACCTCGGTGTTGGTAGCTTCCTCATACTCTTTCTGGGGGGGGGGGGGGGGGGGGGGGGGGGGGGGGGGGGATCATGTCCAACATTATGTCCCTTTTTTATTTAAAACAAGAGAACAGCTGTGTTTCCAGGGGTTTGCTGCTCTGTCCTGCAGTGTGACTCGGTGGTTTTCTGCAGCCCAGCGGGGCCTGAAACAGGAGCCGCTGTGAAGCCTGTGTGTCTGATACCAGAGGCTCTGTCTTCCTCCTCCTGTGTCCCATACTCTCACAGCCATGTTGTTTTAAAACTGGGTTCATCTACGGATCACTGAGAGACCAACACGGCACACTTTAACCCAGAATAATTAACATCTTATTGTTGTGAATGTGAGTTGTTGTTGTTGTTGTTGTTTTCATGATTTTTGCCGTCTGGAGGAAGTTGGTGGTGAGTGACTGTGGCTGGTTATCTTCCCCAAACTGGAAACTCCCCGACTCACCCGTCAGATGATCAGTGTTTACTTAATTCTTTACGTAGTTGGGCATTGGGTTCAACATGAGGGGGGAGGGGGGGATCTACAACTATCTCGGGAGGTCCCGGGACATTTCTGCACGGAAAAACATTGATAAGACAAAAACATCAGAAGGCGACACATGTTGGAATAAGCAACAATCTGTATTAGAAAAACAACTTTCAAAGGCGAAAAAAACTTAAAAGAGGGGCCGAAAGTCGGCGACAAAAACCAAAAAGGGGGCCGAAAGTCGGAAAATTTGTCTACATTTTTTTTATGTCGACAAAAACGTAAAACACACCTCCACACACTCAGTCTGCAACCTACTCCAATGCGTTTAGGACATTTCAGTTGATTTGGTAGCATCACACACACGTTTGTTTTTGCTCGTGATAGACTTCCTGTCTTTGAAAGGATCTCATTCATCGTCAAACATTGAATCTAGAGCAACGAGTCAATTAGTCGCAAAATGTCTTGATAATCTGAGACAGGACGACGTCCTCAAACGTCTCGTTTGGTCCTCAAGTCAAAGATCTCAGTCCCACTGTCAGAGGAGAGGAAACTAGAAGATATTCCCTCTTAAAAAGATGACATCCGTGCGCCCGGTTGCCTCAGTTGGTAGACTGTGACCCCATATATATAGAGGGTTACTCCTCGACTCAGCGGACGCGGGTTCGACTCCCACCTGGGGCCCTTTGCTGCAGGTCATTCCCCCCCCCCCCCCTCCCCCCTCCCCCATTCCTCCCTCACTCCCCTTTCATATCTTCAGCTTCCTGTCAAAACAAAGGCCGAAAAAAGCTGACGTCCGACAAGTCTTCACTCTTTAATTCATAAGAAATGACTCGGATGGATAACTCGATGTATCCGGACACCTGGCGATGACCCAGCGGCGTGATCTTTGCAGCAGCTTGGGTCGCCGTGGAGACGAGGAGGCGATCTAAAGGCTGTTTTATGGTGATGCGTATAATCGGCGGCGTACGCACGTCGCTCGGCCGTGGCGTGGTATCGTTGCATCCCCCCCCCCCCCCCCCTCTCTCCGACTCACTTCCTGGTCCTCTTTCTACAAAAACATTTTAAGGTGTTTCCGTTCATTTTCACTGAACCACGACATTCAACAACAACAACAACAAAGTGTATAGACAAAATGGCTGCCGTCTCATCACATGATCACTATGGGACAGGTTGTCATAGTCTCATGTTCCAGCTGATAGGACATATCGAGCTATAATAAGAAAACAAGCAACACAAGTTGCAAATGCAACTTGTCTTTTATGCCCCCCCCCCCCACCCCCCCCCCTCCCCCGGCACCGCTGCGAGACTCTTTTCTGAGACATGTCTCTCTGTCTGAGCGTCTTCCATTGTCTCCGCAGGACGTCCCACGGCTCGTCCTAACCTTTGTCAGCCATTCCCTTCACGAGTTCCTGATAAATTAAATCCAGAAAGTCTCTCGTCTCCTCGTCCGTCCACGTCCATCTGTCTTTGTTGCCCCCCCCCCCCCCATGTGTGAGACAGAGATGAAACACTGGGGGAAATGAACTACAACTTCTTCTTCTGCGTTTTGTGGCGGGTTGCAACCATAAAACGACCTGAAACTTGATCACAACTCATTATTTGTTCAGTAAATGATGTTTCCATCAGCGTTCATCACATAAGGAGAAAATCATCAAGAGAAAATCAGATGAAACCGAACGGATTTCCTTTAATATTCATGAAATTCCATCAAATGTTCCTGTTTCCTGAAGGCATTTTTCATTTAATTCAGATAAAAACGTGTGGATTGAGACAGAGCTTCTGTCTCTAGAGTCAGTACTCACTCCTAAGCGAATCGCCGTCACCCTCTCGCTTCTCCCTCGCTCTACCACACCCCCCCCCTCCACACACACCACACACACCACAACACACACACCAGGCCACTCTGAGCCTCCACCCGAACCATGAATCAGCCTTTAATTTCCGGAGAGGCTGCCGGCGTTCTAGTTCACTTAAGGTGTCCGGTCCTCAGCAGCACACTGCCATTGACAGTAAATCTCCCCCCCCCCCCCCCCCCTCCCTCCTCTCTTTATCTCCCCCCGCATGCGGTCTGGGCCGTGTCAACAAAAGGGTTTCCTTGGAAAATCCCACAAAGACGCGTCACGTGTTGAGCTGCTGACTAATCTGGACTGGAGAGGATCTCCTTCTTCACGTGGGTCGTCGTCTCTGAACCCGACTCTCTCCCCCGCCCCTCCCCCCCCGCCCCGCGCTGACGGAGACATTTAACCTGCAGGCGCAGCATAAGGCCCTCGCTGTCTCTTTATATCCCTCAAGTTGTCCTCAGGTTTGACCCAAAGACACCAGGAGGGTTGACACGCTGGAATCTGAGTAATTTGACTTTTCATTTCCTAACCCTTGTGTTGTCTTCCCTTCGACAATCAACTTTTGTCAATTAACCTAATTGATATGTCATTTACCTAATTTTTTTTTTAGTTCAAAAGGGAGAAATTATGAATTATTTTGACATATAGTAGTTATACCTTGTGTCGTCTTCCCGTTAACCATGAAACAAAAAAGAGTTTTGGTGACGTTTTCCCCACATTTGTCACCTTTTCAATGCTTTTAGTGTTTTAATTATTGACATTTTCAGCGTTTATTTCGACGGCCCATATTTTTGTTTGTGAGACGATAATGAACTGAAAACGGGTCAATTAGACCCGAGGACGACATGAGGGTTAAGATCAAAGGACGTTGAGTGGCTCCCGGACTGGTTTATGTCAAAGTTCAGTCAGGAAACGGGTTTTAAAAACCAGGTTTTTCAAATGAGGGAAATTGAATAAAACACCCAAAGTTTAATGAAAGTAATTGTTGATTCACCTGCAAAGAACGATGTCTGGGTCCATACAACCTCCAGTCGTGCATCCGTGTTATAATTGGGCATTTTGGCTCAAAAACCTTTTTATTTATGATGTAAAAAAACGGGTCAAATTTGACCCAAAGGACAACACGGGGTTAATAACTGACTCAAACCGTTCGATCGTCCTGATAGTCGCACGA
>NW_022605607.1:164938-172438 GCF_008692095.1 Etheostoma spectabile | reverse complement strand
TAGTCGTCTTTATGTCGTCTGTCGCCTCGTGTATGTCGCTCTCTGCCGTGTATCGTCTCTCTGCTGTGTACGTTCCGTCTCTCCTCGAATGGGATAAGGTCGTGGTCTCTTCGGTTGATCCGTCTCTTCTTCGGTGTAGCGTCGTCCAAGCCGTCTCTCGTGCGAGTGTATGTCCGTCTCTCATCCGTGTAGTCGTCTCTCCGGTCGGTGTAAGGTCGTTCTCTCTCTCGATCTCGGCAGTAGTCGCTCATCTTCTCTCTCGCGGTTGTAGTCGTGTCTCTCGTTTTCCCGATAGGTGTAGTTTCGTGCTCTCATCGGTGTAGTCTGTCTCTCGTGTGTCGTCTCTGTCTCTGGTTGCTTGTTGTCTTCTCTCTGGGCTGTAGTCGTTCTCTCTCATCAGGTGTTGTCGTCGCTCTCCCTCTCACATCATTATACACAGGTGTCCAGTCGTCCTCTCTCTGGCGGGGGGTAGTTTCGTCTTCTCAGATTTAGAGCAAGGGTCGTCTATGTAGAGGCCAGGTCTTCTCTCCTCTCTCGGGTAGTCGTCTTTCTGGGTCTCTCTCTCGGTGTAAAGGGGTCCGTCTCTCTCCTCTTCACTTCTCATCTTCAATTTGGGATTTATGGGTCGTTGTCTGTCACATCCCATGGTGTAGACGAGCGTCTCCACCGTCCGGTATTAGTCCGTCTCTCTCTCGGCCCTTTGTCGTCTCTCGTCTGTCGTAGGTCGTCTGGTCTCTCGTTTTGATCTAGGTCGTCCTCCTCTCTCGGGCCGCGGCGCCAGGTTTTAGTCGTCTTTAGGAGTCGTCACGTCTCCCTCTCCGGATTATAGGGAAGGGTCGTCTCTCCCTTCTCTCGTCTCGGTCAGTAGTTTCCGTCTCTCGTCGTGTACGTCGTCTCTCTCGGTGTAGTCGTCCTCTCTCCCGTCGGTGTTCGTCCTCGCGTTTAGTCCCTTTAGTCGTCTCTCCTCGGTTTAGAGCTCGTCTCTCTCGGATTTTCTAGCAGAGTCGTCTTTCGTTCCGTCTCTCATCCTCTCCACGGGTGTACATCTTAACGTTATTTCACATCATCGTCCTGCCGATTGCCCTCGTATGATCCTCTCTGTCTCTCGTTACTTCGTCTCCTGCCTCCTCTGGCTTTACCACGTGTCTCTCGGCGGTTTTAGTTCGATAAGTCGTCTTCGCGCTTTTAAGAGCCAGTCAGTAGTCCTGTCTCCAATCAACTTAGTTGCATCTCTTACGTCTCCTCTGGCACTGTAGTATGACATAGCCTCTTATACCGTCGGTGTAGTCGTCTCTCTCGGTGTAGTCGTCTCTCTCGGTGTAGTCAATTCTCTAGTCTCTCTCTGCTGTCGTCGTACCTTTCTCTCCCCCGGTTACCATGTGTCGTCTCTTCGGTGTAGTCGTAGCTCTAGTAGGTTCCCCCTCTCCGTGTAGTCGTCCTCTTCCCCCGGTTTAGGAGGTCGTCTTAAATCGTTTCCTCCTCCTCTCATCTCGTTTTAAGAAGACATTCTGTAGAAGTCTTCTCTCTCGGTTTAGCTCGTCGTCTTTTCAGGGTTCGTCTGTCTCGGTGTAGTCAGTCTCGCTTCCTCCCGGCTTTCGTTCTCGTCTTTAGAGTCCCGTCTCCTTCCTGTGTAGCGTATCAGAGCCTCGTCTCTCCCCTCTCTCTGCTGTAGTCCTCTCTCCTCCCTCTCCCTCCGTCGTGGTACTCGTCTCTCTCTGGTCCTGTAACGTCCCGTCCTCCCCTCATCATGTGGGTAGAATAGGTCGTCTCTTCTCTCTTCGGTGGATTCCGTCGTCTCTTCTCTTCGGTGTATCGTCTTCTCCGTCTCTCCGGTGTCAAGAGTCGTCTCTTCTCCTATTGTAATCGCAGTCGTCTCTTAGCTCTCTTCCTCCCGTAGCCTCTCACTCGGCAGGGTGTAGTCGTCTCTTCCCCTCACATCGCATACTTCCCCTTCTCCGCCCTCTCCGGTGTACGTCCGTACTCTCCCTTTCCTCTCTCGGTGGTAGTGTCGTCCGCTCTCGTTGTAGGGTCGTCTCTCGGTTTAGGTCGTCCGTTTATCGTCTCTCGCTCTCTTCGGTTAGTCCGTCTCTCGGTATTTATTTCGTCTTAGGTCGTGCTGTCCTCGTGTAGTCGTCTATCCCACTCCCGTTGTAGTCCGTCTCTCTCGGTGTGGTAGTCGTCTCTTCTCTGTTTAGTAGTCGCTTTAAGTTAGGAGGTCGTCTCTTCTCCTCTCTCTCGGTTTAAGAGAGGAGTCTGGAGTCCTCTCTCTCTCGCCTCTCCTGCCTCCGTTTTATTCCTCTCACAGATTCTCATGGTGTACGTTATGTTCTCGTCCTCCTCTCGTCTCGTCGGTGTAGTCCGTCTCTCTCGGGTCGTCGTGGGCTGCTCTCTCGGTGTAGGTCTTGCTCTCTCTCTCGGTGTAAGTAGTCGGTCTCTCCTCTTCTCGGTCTCGGATTTAGTCGTCTCGTCGGTTTAGGTAAGAGGTAGTCGTCTTTAGAAAACGAGGGTTCGTCTCCGCTCTCTCGTGCACTCTCCTTCTCGCCACCTACTTTCATTATACTCTCACGAAATTTTGGGAGTCTAATTGTCCCGGCTCTCCCTTTCTGCTGTTTTTAGATGAGGGTGGAGTGGCTGGATTGTCGTCTCTCCTCTCGGTTTAGAGTTAGAGTAGAAGGGGGTAGAGTCGCTCTCTCGCGGTTTAGTCGTGTCTCATCTCCTCATCGGTTTAGGAGGTCGTCTCGTTCTCCGTTCTTTAGTAGAGTCGTCCTCTCTCCGCCTCTCCTCTCCTCGGTTTAGGGCTCTGTGGTCTCTCGGCTTTTAAGTGATCCGTTGCCTCGTCGTGTCAGTTCCGCTCCCTCCCCCCTTCAGTGGAAGCTGAGAATCTAACTCGTTCTTTCTTTCCCCTCCCGCCATGCCCTTGATTGTGTCTTATTTTTATTTATTTTTTGTCACCCCTCGTCGCACCCATGGTCCAGGTCAGTACGGGGGGGGGGGGGTCACATGATGAAGACACAGGTTGCATCCTGTGAACATGATGAAGCCTCTTAGGGAAACAGGTTTAGCATAAAACTGATGTATTTACTTGATTTGGACAATGCTCATTAATCAACATTTCTGTTAATGCGCTAGTGTGTTAGCCAGTCGACTGTAGTCCTAGTTACCCAGCATGCATCTCTTTTATGGTGGGAAGAGGGAGGAAACCACGGGGGGGACATGCAGACTCTATACAGGTTTGACTTGGTAACACAATGCAGGCTGTAATCTTAACGTTAGTTCAGCATCTTCCTGCCGATTGCTCTCGTAGTCGTCTCTCGGTGTAGTCGTCTCTCGGTTTAGACGTGTCTCTCGGTTTAGTCGTGTCT
Organism: Etheostoma spectabile; assembly: GCF_008692095.1. NCBI lineage: Eukaryota > Metazoa > Chordata > Actinopteri > Perciformes > Percidae > Etheostoma > Etheostoma spectabile. The sequence continues at coordinate 169,076 of NW_022605607.1, read as the reverse complement.
CTCGGTTTAGTCGTGTCTCTCGGTGTAGTCGTGTCTCTCGGTGTAGTCGTCTCTCTCGGTGTAGTCGTCTCTCTCGGTATAGTCGTCTCTCTCGGTGTAGTCGTCTCTCTCGCTCGTGTAGTCCGTCTTCATCCGGGTGTAGGTCGTCCTCTCGGTGTAGTCGTCTCTCTCGGTTTAGTCGTCTCTCTCCTCGTTGTGTAGTGAGTCCGTCTCTCTCGGTTGCGTCTCTCCGTTGTAGCCGGGTGTCTCTCTCTCTCGGTGTAGCGTTCGTCTCTCTCTCTGCGTGTACTCGTCTCTTCGGTTTAGTAGTCGTCTCTCGTTTGGTTTCTGCTGGAGGTCGTTGCTGGGGTGTCTTCTCTCCTGTTCGTCTCTCTCGTTTAGTCGTCTCTTTCTCTCTCCGGTTTAGTGCGTCTCTTCTTCGTGTAGTCGTCTATCTCCTCTCTCACGGTGTTTCGTCTCTTCTCTCTCCGGTGTATCGTCTCTCTCGGTGATTCGTGCTCTCTCGTGTGTATCGTCTTCTCCCTCTCTCGGTGTGTCGTTCCTCCGTCTCATCGGTTAAGTCATAGTCGTCTCTCGGTTTAGTCGTCTTTAGTCGTCTCTCTCGGGTTTGCTCTCCCGTTTGTCGTCTCTTCCCAGCTCTCTCTCCCTTCCGGTTTGGAGTGTACAGGGTTTTAGAGTCGTCTCTCGGTTAAGAGTCGTCTTTATCGTCTCGTCTCCGTTGTATTCGTCCCCTCTCATCTCTCCTCGGTGTATGGTTCCGTTCTCCTCGGTGTAAAGTCTGTCTCTCTCGGTGAGTCGCTCTCTCCCTCTGTGTAGTCTTCTTCTCTCTGGTGATAGTCGTGACTCTCTCGGTGTAGTTCCGTCCCCTCTTCTTCTCCGGTTTAGAGTCGTCTTTACTTCGTCTCTTCCCTCCTTCTCTCTCTGTTTATTAGAGTAGAGGAGTTCCGTCTCTCGGTTTTTAGTCGTCTTTATGTGTTCTAAGTCGTCTCTCCTCTCCTCTCGCTTCGTTGTGTCTTCTCCCGGTCGTGTAGTTGCTGTTTCTCTCTCTCGGTTTAGGTCCCTCCCATTCCTCTTCCTCCCCTCGGTTTATCCGTCCTCTTCGTCGCTCTGGTGTAGTTCGTCTCGCTTGTCCTCTCAGGTGTATTCGTGGTAGTCCGCTTTGCTCTCTCCTGGCTAATGTACTTCGCTCTCTCGGTGTAGTCGTCTCTCTCGGTTTTTAGGCTAGGTTTCGGTCGTTAGAAGGGTCGTCTCTGTTCTCGCTCCCTGTTGATTTAGTCGCCCTCTCCTCGGTTTTAGGGTAGCAGGGCTCAGAATGTAGATTCGTACTCTCTTCCTCTTCCTTTTTGTCTTGGTGTATCGTCTCTCGTCGGTGTAAGGGCGTATCGTCTACTTCATGGTCTCTTTCCTCATAATCGTCTGGCTGGGTGTAGTTCGTCCTCGTCGGCAAGTCGCTCTCTCACGTTGTATGATGTCCGTCTCTTCTCGGATTGAGAGAGACGTCGTCTTAGATATTAGGTCGTCTCTCCTCCTGCCCCTCTCTCCTCTTTCCCCGTACGTCTCACGGTATATAGTCGTCACCCTTCTGTCTCTTCTCCCCTCTCCGCTTATTGTGAGAGTGCAGTCGCATTAGTCGTGTCTGGCTCTCGTGGTTCACCCTCTCTTCTCTCTCCTCCTGCCTCTCTCTCTGATGATCAACTCCTTACTGCTCGCTCGGTGTAGTCGTCGTTCTCTGTATCTCGTTCACTCTCACATCCGGTTTAGCTCGTCCTCTCCGTCTCATCTCGTGTTTAGTCGTCTTTTATCTTCTCCCTTCTCTCCTTCGGGTCTATACAAAACTGATAAGTCACGCCCTCTCGTTCCTGACGGTAGCTCCTCTCCCCTCTGGTTTTTTAGAAGCGGGCAGAGGGGATGTCGTCCCACTCTGTAGAAGTCGTACTCGCCTCCGGTGTATTCGTCCTCTCCTCCGGTGTAGTCTTCTCTCTCACCTCTGCTGTGTAGTCGTTTGTCTTCCGATCTCCTGTGTAGTCCGTCCTCTCTCTCGGTGTAGTTCTTCTCTCTCGGTGTGGCGTGTCGGTCCTCGGATTTAGGTCGTCTCTGCTCGCACTTCTTTCTCGGTTTAAGGTCGTCTGTTTCTACGCCCTTGTAAGAAGTCGGCTCTCTCGGTTTAGAGTCGTCTCTTCCTCACTCTTCTCCTTATCCTCCTCCCACGGAAGTTTAAAAGAGGCGGAGAGTACAGTGTATCCTCTCGCGTTTAAGCTTGTCCCGTGTCTCTCGGTTTTAAGTCGTCTCTCCCGCTGGTTTTGATGGAGAGAAGAGTCGAGCTCCGTTCCTATCGCTGTTTATCGTGTGGTCCTCTCGTTTAGTCGTCTCCTCAGGTCTCCTCAGTTGAAGCTCGAGATCTAACTCGTTTTTCCTTTCTTTCCTCCGCGCTCACCTTGATGTTTTTTATTTATTTTTTTATTTATATCCACCCTTCAGGAGCTGTCCATGGATCTTCTCTCTGTTCTCCTGTGACTCAACAAAATGCACCGTAGATGCATCATCTCAAGAGAGTACAAACTCGAACACTGCCTCTAGAGAGCCCGAGTTAAACACACATTCATACCTAAATCTGGGGCTCAACACACACGACCCACTCACACACACACACACACACGACACACACTACGGTCAAAAGCACAACACACACACACACACATCACATTCATTCACGATACCCCCGAACCTCTCTCATGCACAGACGCTCAGATCGACAGACAAACACACAACTCATTGCAGACAGACCAGATGTACATACTAGGATCACACTTCCGAAGTGCATAGGCTCTGGCACCAACGGTGTAGGCCATACAGCACGCACTCTGTGCAATCACACACAAGCACGCTTGCAGCACCGACACGTGCACATTATGCACAGCACGCACAGAGGCACAGACAGATCTCCAAACAACCAAGGACCCAGACCTACCAGCCAGAGACCCACAACACACACACTACATCCAAAACTACAATGAGAAGGCAGTTTGGGTCACCAAAGAGCAGCCCACACCACACGACACGGCGGACACGACACTCTCAACAGAAGGTAGATGCATTTGGCAGCTTAGTTCTTATTTTAAACGCACTCGTACATCTCCTTGCAGAATCTCAGATGCTGTCTACAGACAGGATGCAGGTGAGTTCCTCCGTACCGGTTGTTGGTTTCACTCCGCCTCCAGAACGAGAGGAGGATAAAATAACCTCGTGCAGCCGAGGTCTTCTCTGTGTTCCTGCCAAGAACCAGAGGTGGAATGGAGAGATAAGGAACGGACTTATTACTGGGGTTTGGGACAAAACATCACAGTGTCAGTCTGTGTCTAAGGAGACATCTAACATCTGACATCTTAAGAACACCAGCCCTGAAAACTTCAATTTTTAAAACACCAGCAGAAATTAGGAATTATTGAGACTAAAATTAAAGGAATGGATGTTGATGATAATCACAGACTGGAATATGTCAACTTTTACTCAACACTATTTCAACAACACTTCACTTTGTTTTACAATGCTATAAAATTGAATAAGACCCAAAATTAATGAAAGTAGAGATTTGTACTTGGCAAAGAGCGTTGGAATCAATCATGTTATTTTGGGGAATTATAAAGAACATTGATATAGGACGACATGAGTCAAAGTCTGCTTTATTGTCAATTTCTTCACATGTCAAGACATACAAAGAGATCGAGATTACCTTTCCCTCTATCCCACGGTGAAGACGAGACATATTTTACCAATTGGGTCCACGGACAAACATAACATTCAAGTAAACAATATAAAAAGTAAAAATAAGAAGGCGCATGCAATGAGGAAAATAAGAGCAGCGAGGACAACATGAAAACCGTTAAAAATGCGAAGTAGTGGTGTAGATGGAGCTTCATACGACTGGACCAAGCTCATGAACATCATCTAATTAAAGCTCAGGTAATGGCTGATCTTCACAGGTTTAATAAGTATTCTCTCTCTCTCTCTCGCTCTCTCTCTCTCTCTCTCCCTCTCTCTGTCTCTCTCTCTCTCTCTCCCTCTCGCTCTCTCGCTCTCTCTCTCTCTGTCTCTCTCTCTGTCTCTCTCTCTGTCTCTCTCTCTGTCTCCCTCTCTCTCT
>NW_022605607.1:159432-164913 GCF_008692095.1 Etheostoma spectabile | reverse complement strand
GTGGTCTCTCTCTCTCTGTCTCTCTTCGCTCTCTCTCTCTCTCTCTCTCTCTCTCTCTCTCTCTCTCTCTCTCTCTCTCCTCTCCTGTAGTTGTGAGCCAGCCTGCTGCCTCCAGTCCTTCTCCTGTAGCGTCCTCCAGCAGTGAAGAAGGAAAGGGGGACACCCCCAAACCCAAGAAGAACCGATGCTTCATGTGCCGCAAACGGGTCGGACTCACAGGTGAGCAGGGCTCGGTCTGTCTGTCTCTCCGTCTGTCTGTCTGTCTCTCTGTCTGTCTGTCTGTCTCTGTCTGTCTCTCCGTCTGTCTGTCTCTGTCTCTCTGTCTGTCTGTCTGTCTCCATCTGTCTGTCTGTCTGTCTGTCTGTCTGTCTGTCTGTCTCTGTCTCTCCGTCTGTCTCTGTCTCTCCGTCTGTCTCTCTGTCTGTCTGTCTGTCTGTCTGTCGTCTGTCTGTCTCTCTGTCTCTCTCGTCCTGTCTGTCTCTCTGTCTGTCTGTCTCTCTCTCTCTCTCTTCTTTTTAGATGAAACATGTTGATAAGTTTCCTTTTGGGACGTCATAGAAATAAATAGAAATAGAAAGTCTTTAACTGTCATTATACACCGAGCGTAACCTGGGCAACGAAACTGAAGCAAAACCTTCAGGGTCAACAGAAATATAAATATAAAATATAAAGTATAGGTAGTGCAGAGTAAGGTCCTGAGAGCAACTCATACATATAAATAAAAAAAGCTTTGTACACATTTTGTGATATTGCACTGTATTAAAAGGTTAAATATTGCACAATTCCAGTGTCTTTTTTAGGCATTACATAACGTTGCCTATTGAAATTGGGAAAGTAAGAAGTTGGAAAAAGTTGTGTGTGTGTGTGTGTGTGTGTGTGTGTGTGTGTGTGTGTGTGTGTGTGTGTGTGTGTGTGTGTGTGTGTGTGTGTGTGTGTGGTGTGTGTGGTGTGTGTGTGTGTGTGTGTGTGTGTGTGTTTGTGTGGTGGTGTGTGTGTGTGGTTGTTGGTTGGTGTGTGTGTGGTGGTGTGTGTGTGTGTGTTGTGTGTGTGTGTGTGTGTTCCCCTCACATCCCATCATCTACATCATGGATCAGAGAGCAGAGTGTCTCCACCCGTCCTGCTCCAGCTTTGACCCCGTGACCTTTGTGTTTTCCAGGGTTCGACTGTCGCTGTGGCAACCTGTTCTGTGGCATCCACCGGTACTCCGACAAGCACAACTGCCCCTACGACTACAAGGCGGAGGCCGCCGCCAAGATCCGGAAGGAGAACCCCGTGGTGGTGGCCGACAAGATCCAGAGAATATAGATTTAGTAAAACGACGAGCGCGGCGGTGACGACAACTGCTACTGTGACAAAGACTGGAGAAGGAGTGGGAACTCTTCTGATTGGTCCCTGGCTCAGGGAGGATGAAAGGACTGGATTTTACTAAATGATAACCTCAAGAAAAATGATGAAGAAGAAGGAGGAGGAAGAGGAGGAGATCCTGTCTGAGGGAGCTGCATGAATGATCACTTTTCTCCTGTTTTGATTCATTTTACTTTTACCTTTTTATCCTTTTTTTTTTTTTTTTTCTTCTTCTTCTGTGGTGTGACTTTGCCGCTGTTCAGCCCTTCTCTTCTTCTTCTAGGGTTATGTATTGTCTTCTGCAGAGCAGCCTAAGCTAACTCTCGGCGCTAATGTGTGCCAAACCGTAGACGGCCATTTTACATAAGCACCCCCCCCCCCGTCCAGTCCAGTCCCGTGTCACACTCGGCGTTCAGACTACACACCTTCAGTCCCCGATACGTGTCCCTCCCTCCATGTTTGGGCTTCTTCTTCTTTTGCTCCGTTGGACCCAGACCGGATCACCGGTTTTATTTTTTATTTTGGAGAAGCGTACCACTGTCCCCCTCGTGCACAAGGGCTTGTTACTGTTTCCTGTCTTTCCCAGCTTTACCTACCTCACAGCTGCTGTGTTAAGCCTTGCTGTCTTCCCTGTTTTATTTTTAAATCAGCTTTTCATCCCCCCCCCCCCCCCCCCCGGAGCAATGGATGGTCTTTCCATCTTCGATGATGAGGCGGTTTGAATTTCACGGCTGGAGGTGTCACGTGAGACGGGGACAAACATTACTCGAGTCTGAACGTCTTCGATGGACATGAACGGTCTTGAGACGCCTGGTGCCAGGACTGATGGTGAATTTAAAAGTTTTTCAACCTGGACCCTGTTTGTGGTGTTTTTAAGGTTTTTGGTGTCCAAGTGACTGACTGGAACGACATTAAAATAATATATGTTCAATTTATTAGAAACAAGCTCATTGTAACTTAACTGTCAGTCAGCTTTGACTAAAGTTGTGTTGTTGCAGCAACAGACTCAGATATTATTCTAATTGAAGGATCCCTACAGAGAGAGACCTTTTAGTAAAAACACACCCGACTCCATGTAAATAATCACTACTTTTAGCGTGTATAGACAGCATATCTCCCCAGACTCACATGTTAATAATCACTACTTTTAGCGTGTATAGAGCACATATCTCCACCAGACTCCATGTAAATAATCACTACTTTTAGCGTGTATAGAGCAGCATATCTCCTCCAGACTCCATGTAAATAATCACTACTTTTGCGTGTATAGAGCAGCATATCTCCACCAGACTCCATGTACTAATCACTACTTTTAGCGTGTATAGAGCAGCATCTCTCCACCAGACTCCATGTAATAATCACTACTTTTAGCGTGTAGAGCACATATCTCCACCAACTCCATGTAAATATCACTACTTTAGCATGTATAGAGCAGCATATCTCCACATGTAAGGGTGAATTAAGAGTTTATTCCAACCAACAGAGTGGTGATTGTTGGAACAGTGGAAAGAGGAACCAAGACGGCTTTTGTTAGTTTTATTTAGTTTCTGTCCCCTTTTGAATGAAATGTGTTTTACATATAAAAAGTATTGATTATTTACATGGAGTCTGGTGGAGATATGCTGCTCTATACACCTAAATATTGATTATTTACATGGATCGGTGGAGAATGCTGCTCTATACACACTAAAGTAGTGATTATTTACATGGTTCTGGTGGGTTGGTGATGGTGATTTCTGTTTCATGTTTACTAAAAGGACTTCCTCTTTAACTAAAGGTCTATCTCTGTAGGGATCCTTTCATAATTGTTGTCAGACACTTAGAATAATAATCTTGAGTCTGTCAGCGGCAACACACACACTTTAGTGGACGCCTGCTGCTGCACATCTGTCATACATTACAACATCAGGCCGGCTGCCGGTTAATTTCACGCTCGACGTGCTGCTGGCCAGTTTTAAAGATGGTGTTTCACATCCGTCACTTAGATGCAAACACAGGACAACACGTTTGGATAATAACCTTTTTAAAACATATTCGAGGGCATTAAAATGGATGATTACCTTTTATCCATGTTAGTTTTTGAGTTTTCAGAAAGTGTGTGTGTGTATGTATCTTAAGTGTGTGGGGGGGGGGGGAAGAGTGTTTTAACAGGAGCATGCCAGCGCTAGATTTAAGGACAAACACAAGATACGAAGATTAGATGTAACTTCTCGTGTGTGTGTGTGTGTGTGTGTGTGGGTGTGTGTTTGTGACTGGTGTGTGTGTGTGTGTGTGTGGGTGACTGTGTTGTGTGACTGTACACTGTGTGTGTTTGACTGTGACACTGTGTGTGTGTGTTGTTGTGTTTTGTGTGTGTGTGTGGTGTAACTGTGGTGTGTGTGACACTGTGTGGTGTGTGACTGTGGGGACACTGTGTGTGTGTGACTGTGGACACTGTGTGTGTGTGTGACCCTGTGTGTGTGTGTGTGTTGTGTGTGTTGTGACATCTGTGTGTGTGTGTGACCTGTGTGTTGTGTGTGTGTGTGTGGACTGTTGGTGGGACTGTGTTTGTGTGACCCCCCCCCCCCCCCCCGGCGGAGCAATGGATGGTCTGTCCATCTTCGATGATGAGGCGGTTTGAATTTCACGGCTGGAGGTGTCACGTGAGACGGGGACAAACATTACTCTGAGTCTGAACGTCTTCGATGGACATGAACTGGTCTGAGACGCCTGGTGCAGGACTGATGGTGAATTTAAAAGGTTTTTCAACCTGGACCCTGTTTGTGGTGTTTTTAAGGTTTTTGTGTCCAAGTGACTGACTGGGAACGACATTTAAAAATAATATATGTTCAGTATTATTAGAAACAAGCTGCATTGTAACATTAACTGTCAGTCAGCTTTGACTAAAAGTTGTGTTGTTGCAGCAGACAGACTCAGATTATTATTCTAAGTGAAGGATCCCTACAGAGAGAGACCTTTTAGTTAAAAACACACCAGACTCCATGTAAATAATCACTACTTTTAGCGTGTATAGAGCGCATATCTCCCACCAACCTCCATGTTAATAATCACTACTTTTAGCGTGTAAGAGCGCATATCTCCACCAGACCCATGTAAATAATCCTCTACTTTTAGCGGGTATAGGAGCATATCTCCCCAGACTCCATGTAAATAATCACTACTTTTAGCGTGTATAGAGCACATATCTCCACCAGACTCCATGTAAATAATCACTACTTTTTAGCGTGTATGAGCAGCTATCTCCACCAGACTCCATGTAAATAATCACTTACTTTAGCGTGTTAGAGCAGCATATCTCCACCATACTCCATGTAAATAATCACTACTTTTAGCTGTATAGCAGCATATTCCACATGTAAAGGGGTGATTAAATCTTTTATTCCAACCAGACCAGAGTGGTGATTGTTGGAACAGTGGAAAGATGAACCAAGACGGCTTTTGTTAGTTTTATTTAGTTTCTGTCCCCTTTTGAATGAAATGTGTTTTACGATAATAAAAAGTATTGATTATTTACATGGAGTCTGGTGGAGATATGCTGCTCTATACACGCTAAAAGTATTGATTATTTACATGGAGTCTGGTGGAGATATGCTGCTCTATACACACTAAAAGTAGTGATTATTTACATGGAGTCTGGTGGGTTTGGTGATGGTGATTTCTGTTTCATGTTAAACTAAAAGGATCTTCCTCTTTAACTAAAAGGTCTATCTCTGTAGGGATCCTTTCATAATGTTGTCAGACACTTAGAATAATAATCTGAGTCTGTCAGCGGCAACAACACAACTTTTAGTGGACGCTGGCTGCTGCTGAACATCTGTCATACATTACAACATCAGGCCGGCTGCCGGTTAGAGTTCACGCTCGACGCTGCTGGACCAGTTTTAAAGATGGTGGTTCACATCCGTCACTTAGATGCAAAACACAGGACAACAGGTTGGATAATAACCTTTTTAAACCATATTCGAGGGGCATTAATGAATGGGATGAATTACCTTTTATCCATGTTAGTTATTTGAGGGTTTCAGAAAGTGTGTGTGTGGTATGTATCTTAAAGTGTGTGGGGGGGGGGGGAAAGAGTGTTTTACAGGAGCATGCCAGCGCTAGATTTAAGGACAAACAAAAGATACGAAGATTAGA
>NW_022605607.1:159000-159422 GCF_008692095.1 Etheostoma spectabile | reverse complement strand
TGTCTCTCTCTCTCTCTCTTCTTTTTAGATGAAACATGTTGATAAGTTTCCTTTTGGGACGTCATAGAAAATAAATAGAAATAGAAAGTCTTTACTGTCATTATACACCGAGCAGTAACCTGGGCAACGAGACTGAAGCAAAACCTGTACAGGGTCAACAAGAAATATAAAATATAAAAATATAAAGTATAGGTAGTGCAGAGTAGAGTCCTGAGAGCAACTACATACATATAAATAAAAAAAGCCTTGTGTACACATTGTGTGAAATATTGCACTGTAATTAAAAGGTTAAATATTGCACAATTCCAGTGTCTTTTTTAGGCATTACATAACGTTGCCTATTGAAATTGGGGAAAGTAAGAAGTTGGAAAAAGGTGTGTGTGTGTGTGTGTGTGTGTGTGTGTGTGTGTGTGTGTGTGTGT
>NW_022605607.1:157763-158831 GCF_008692095.1 Etheostoma spectabile | reverse complement strand
GGTCTGTGGGTGGTGGTGTGTGTGTGTTTGGTGGTGTGTGTGTGTGTGGTGTTTTGGTGTGTGTGGTGTGTGTTGTGTGTGTGTGTGTGTGTTGTGTGTGTGTGTGTGTGTGTGTGTGTGTGTGGGGTATGTGTGTGTGTTTGTGTGTGTGTGTGTGTGTGTGTGTGTGTGTTGGTGTGGGTGGTGTGTTCCCCTCACATCGCCCCATCCTCTACCCATCATGGCAATCGAGAGCAGAGTGTATCCCACACGCTCCCCTGATCCAGTTTGACCCGTGAATTTGTGTTTTCCAGGGTTCGACCTGTCGCTTGTGGAAACCTGTTCTGTGGATCCACCCGGTTACGCCGGACAAAGCATCAACTGCGCCCCTACGACTACAAGCGGAGGCCGCCGCCTAAGATCGCTGAAGGAGAACCCCTGTGGTGGTGGCCGACAAGCACCATAGAATCATAGATTTAGTAAAACGACGAGCGCGGCTGTTGTGTACGACAAATCGTACTGTGACAAAGAATGGAGAAGGAGTGTTGGACTCGTTCGATTGGTCCTGGCTCAGGGAGGAGAGAAGACTGGATTTTATAAATGATACCTCAAGAAATGATGAAGAAGAAGGGAGGAGGAAGAGGAGAGATCCTGCTGATGGAGCGGCATAATGTACACTTTTTCTCCTGTTTTGATTCGATCCCCCCCCCCCCCCCCACGATTCTTAGTTATATGCAAATTTGTACAAAAAAATGGAAAAAAAAACAACAAACTGTGTTGATATTTATGTATTACATATAATCTTGCTATCCAGCATTACAACAGAATAGTATCATGTAAATAAAACTGTACAGAGAGACGTACCCGGCGTCTGTTGCTTTCTCTCTACAGGAAAATATGGTTTTACATTTTTTATTATTTTGTATTTGAGTCTTAACTTTTCCATTTTGTTTTACTTTTCAGGGTTTTTTGTTAGTTTCGGTCTTCATATCTTTAGTTTTTACTCTCTGGGGTCTAAGCCATTTAACCAGTCTAAGGTCTATATAAAGAGACTTCAGATACAGTATTAGGGACCACTAAGGTCTATAT
>NW_022605607.1:145839-156502 GCF_008692095.1 Etheostoma spectabile | reverse complement strand
GATAAGTGGGCAACGGAAATGCACGAGAGCAGGGGGCTGCAGGTCTGAGACCAGGGGGAGCAGGTCTGGACAGGGGCGCAGGTCTGAGGAGCAGCGGCGCAGTGCTTTCACCGACTGCAAGAGCCAGGCGGACCAGGCGGACCCAGAGCATGCTGGGAAACGCCGGCTTCTCAGCTGATTTACACTGATGGTTGACAACATGATGACGTTTATATAAACTTTTATTGTTTGATCGGAGCGATTTTAATTGCTATTTGTTGATTTAAAAGACTTATTCTGTCCAGAACACACGTTGTGAGGCTGATAGTTAAGTTTAGAAGTCAAAAGAGACAAATCTGATCAGATCACGGATATCTCCAGTCTGTTGTTCATTAAAATTCAGCAACAGGTCGCATGTAGAGCACTTTGCCAGCTACTCGTCATAACTAACACAAATGGAGATGTGTACAAGCTGATAGGTGGGTATGATAATTTATAAACGGAATCGCACCACAGTGTTTTAATCACTTTGTCCAGCTGAAGAGTGGAATCGGCTGGAAACTTCACCTTACCGCAGTCTGCCCCCCGCCCCCCCCACCCCCCCCGCTGCTGCGATCCGTCTGCTCGTCCACTTTACAGGCGAGGCGCAGTCATCTCGAACGAGCCTAGTGTCTCAATACGAGGACATCTCTCTAGTTTTATCTCCAGTGAGAATCTCTCTAGTTTATTCCAGGTGAGACATCTCTCTAGTTTTATTCCAGAGTGAGACAATCTCACTAGTTTATCTCCAGAGTGAGACATCTCACTAGTTTTATCTCCAGAGTGAGACAATCTCACTAGTTTTATCTCCGAGTGAGGGACATCTCCTAGTTTATCTCCAGAGTGAGACATTCTCTAGTTGAATCTCCAGATGTGAGACTCTCTCTAGTTTTATCTCCAGAGTGAGACATTCTCTCAGTGTGTTTATCTCCAGAGTGAGACATCTCTCTAGTTATCTCCAGAGTGAGACATCTCTAGTTTTATCTCAGAGTGAGACATCTCACTAGTTTTATCTCCAGAGTGAGACATCTATCTAGTTTATCTCCAGAGTGAGACATCTCACTAGTTTATCTCCAGAGTGAGACATCTCTCTAGTTTTATCTCCAGAGTGAGACATCTCACTAGTTTTATCTCCAGAGTGAGACATCTCTCTAGTTTTATCTCCAGAGTGAGACATCTCTCTAGTTTTATCTCCAGAGTGAGACATCCCGCAGTGACACACACGGCCTGCAGAGGGCGCTCTGCGTCACCTTTGACACCGGAAGCGGAAACCAGCGGGCGGCAGCGGCTTGTTGTGTGCAAAACGTCCGAGAGACGCAGAGCTACTCGTGTGAAACTCGGAGATATTTTAAAACCATCTCATGCTACAGATCTGAACCCTGCGCCGATGGTCGCCGCGTGTCCCTAAGGAGACAGAGTGACGTCAGCTCTGTGGATGATTTCAGTCACATTTAGTGAATAATTAACGTTAAAAGTTAGAAGTTAAAGAAAGAAGAGGCACCATGGCGGACGTTACTGCGCGTAGCTTACAGTACGAGTACAAAGCGGTGAGTGCGTTTCTACTTTAAAATCTAAATATTGGAGGTTTTATATCTCTGGTAGTGTTTAGAACATTCTCTGATGTTAGCACGCTAACTGGCTATAATATGCGTATATATGTATATATATATATATAATATATAATATGTTGTGAATTCAGGCTACTGCGTGTTTAGCTAGCCGTTATGCTAGCTAACTAAGCTAGCTAGCTGTTAGCTTAGCCGGAGCTTTTTGTCAGAAGTTTGTTGTGTACCAACTGAAACAGGCTAATATATTAATAATGTGCTCTGTCGTTATCACGCTAACTGTCTATAATATATATGTATAAAGTGTTATTAATTCAGGCTACTGCGTGATAAGCTAACCGTTATGCTAGCTAACTAAGCTAGCTGCTAGCTTAGCCGGAGCTAGTTGGGTACATAGACTGTGTATATATAGAAATATTAATACGGTCTATGGTTGTGTACAAACTGAAAAACAACTACAAAACAGGCAAATGCATTGTTTTTTAGCTACATACAGTACAAAAGGCTGATCCAATATATAAATCAGATCATTAGACAAACATGAGCACATAGATGCATGAACATAATTTCATTAAATGCTTAAGTTTATTTTATTTCGGCCATTGGTAACTTACTAAAAACAAAGAGAGACAATATAGAAATCAGAATATTAGACAAGCGTATAAGCACATAAACACATCAGATAGTTAAGTTAAATACCGTTAATATACCGTTAATATACCGTAATATACCGTTAATATACCGTAATATACCGTAATATACCGTTAATATACCGTTAATATACCGTAATATACCGTAATAAAATAAGAAACACATCGGCTAGAAATAAAACAGATGTCTAATGTTATTAAGTTTACACAATTACACAATATTATACATGTTATTTATACAATATTATACATGTTCTTTATACAATATTATACATGTTCTTTATACAGTTATACAATATTATCTGTTCTTTGTACAATAAAACAATATTATATCTGATCTTTGTACAATAAAACAATATTATATCTGATCTTTGTACGATAATAGAATATTATATCTGATCTTTGTACGATAATAGAATACTATATCTGATCTTTGTACAGCAGTGTGTGAGACTGTGGAGCTGATCTTTGGGCCGATGTCCTGACTGATGATCTGTCTTCTTGTTGATTTGGTAGAACTCTAACTTGGTGTTGCAAGCGGATCGCTCTCTGATCGACCGCACGCGGCGGGATGAGCCCACCGGGGAGGTCCTGTCCCTCGTGGGGAAACTGGAGGGGACCAAGATGGGGGACAAGTCTCAGAGGACCAAACCTCAGAAGCTGGAGGAGAGACGAGACAAGTCAGTACCGTCGTCAACAACATGTTTAATGCCTCAATGACACGTTAAAACAACATACGTGTAGTGCTATGGGGTGAACTTCCCAGTGTCTTTGTCAAACAGAGAAAAGAAGAGGGGGGGGGGGAAGTGGGATATGAAAGTATGACTGAAAGTGGTGCTGGTGGGTATAGAAAGGTGACTTGAGAGACAACAGGGACCAGAGAGTTAAAACTACAGGTTCTTTTTTAGTTTATTTGATTAAGACGACGCACATTAATCAACATTTCTGTAAATGCGCCAGTCGGCTAATTATCAACTGTAGTCCTAGTTACCCAGCATGCGTGTCCTCATGGGGGTAAGAAACCCGAACATCCACGGGGAGAACATGCCAACTCCACACAGAAAGGACCGGAACGACCTGGATCTGAACCCACAACCTTCTTGCTGTGACGTAGAAGTGCTAACCACATAGCCACCGTAGGCGAGGGAACCGGGTAAAAGGGAGTGGTGATGGTACAGAGGTGAGGGGGGAGGAAGAAGTGAGAAACACAGAGACAGAACCGCAGTTGGGTTGGGCCGAGGCCGTGCTCTCCACGGTGCTGTGGAGGTAAATCTGGTTACACCACAGATGCATTCTGGGCTATGACAACAAACGCTCTGTTATGAGCTGGTAGGAGACTAGATGTCGTCTTAGATTTTGGATATTGTAAAAATGTTTTTTCCTGGTTCTAAAGGTTTTAAATTCTTTGTTAATCTGTACAATCGTTCCCTGAAAGAACCGAGCAGCCCGGCCTTGTTGGACCTTCTACATGTTTTTTAAAACTCAATATTTTCAGCGTGTAGCTCGCTCGCTCTGAGTTTTCCCAAAGACAACGGAGTTTGAGAACGGCGACAGGGAGGGACATTGTCCCCGATATTCTGGAAATGTACTTCTGTTGATCCAGACTCATGTCTGAAGCTCATAGTATACTTTGGTTCTGTTCTGCTGAGGGACACTTCCCTTCATCCTTTTTCTTTCTGTCTCGTTTTGTCTGTGCAGGAGACGAAAAAGAGACGAGGACAGGCACGACATCAACAAGATGAAGGGCTACACCCTGCTGTCCGAAGGCATCGATGAGATGGTGGGCATCGTGTACAAACCCAAAACCAAAGAAACCAGAGAGACGTACGAGGTGCTGCTGAGCTTCATCCACGCCGCGCTGGGAGATCAGGTCAGAAAACTCTAAAATACCCAATCTGGAACTCCCAGACACCCCAGACATCCCAGACCTCCCAGACCTCACAGACATCCCAGACACCAGACATCACAGACATCACAGACCTCACAGACCTCACAGACCTCCCAGCTGCACCAAGCATCTACAGCTTTAGCAATAAAAGTTAAACAGTGTTACATTTTTAGTCCAACTTCTATATATTTAGAATGATTAGTTCTTATATTGTATCCTGTTGTTCACGTATATTCTGCTGTGGCTGTGATATTTTGCTGGAATTTCCCATTTTTTTGATCAATAAAAAAAGAGAGAGAGATATACCTTCATATATCTTTGTCTGAATGTGTCCTGCAGCCGCGGGACATCCTGTGCGGAGCGGCTGACGAGGTTTTGGCCGTGTTGAAGAACGATAAGATGAGGGACAAGGAGCGGCGGCGGGAGGTGGAGCAGCTGCTGGGACCGGCCGACGACACGCGCTACCACGTCCTGGTCAACCTGGGCAAGAAGATCTCCGACTACGGGGGGGACAAGGACTTACAGAACATGGGTCAGCACATATTCCCATTATTATTATTACATCTTACAGAGTCAGGAAGCAGTCCAGGAGTACGTTCACTCCAGGACTGTACTCCAGTTCAGATGTTGAGGTACTTGTACTTCACTCGAGTCTTTTCTTTTCATGTCACTTTCTACTTCTACTCCGCTACATTTCAGAGAGAAATATTCTACATTAGTTACTCCAAAAGTGCATTGCTTTAGAATCAAATCGTGTGTTGCCAAGGGTTTCCCGTGAAGATATTCCTGATTACGAACCCTTGTTTTTTTTTAAACATATTTTTCCAGATGACAACATCGATGAAACGTACGGCGTGAACGTCCAGTTTGAATCTGATGAGGAGGTGAGGCCGTCTGGTTATTTCCATAAAGATTGTTTTAGTTATCGCTGACTTGTAGATGCGAGTTCTGGGTTAAAGTGTCAGTGAGGGTGTGTTAAGCCCTCAGCGTCGCCTTCCAGGCCGCCCTGCAAGGCTCTAGGACTAGGCAACGGTTGGGGTTATGCCCTCAGCGCTGGCTGGAAGGAGACGTCGGGAGCCTCGAACACTATAAAGCATAATGATAATTAATAAATATTATATTATTATGCATTTTATTAATTTACTCTTTCTCAAATAAACTGATGGATTTGAATCAAAATAACTAAATACAGACAAGATTATTTTATATTTTTATCTCTAATCTTTACACATTTATACGCCTCAATTCTGGTATTTTTAACCCATGCATAATTAATATGCGGTTTTTAAATTTTACACTGTCCCCTTCTCAAATAAACTGATGGATTTGACTCAAAATAAGTAAATAAATAGAGACAAAAATGTTGAGTGTCCATCTGTAGCCGCCTCCTGGTCTCTGATTGGCTCTTCTCTGGGATTTAGGAGGGCGATGAAGACCAGTTCGGAGAAGTCCGAGACGAGCACTCGGATGAAGACAGCGAAGGAGAAGAGGCCGGCGTGGGCTGCGCTCTTTCAGCCAACGTAAGTTCAACATCTGTTCAATTACACCAGAATCATCTCATTAATTCATCCAAACTTTAAAAAGAACTCTTCAGAAACAAACGTATTATTCTTTGAAGGAAGACGTAGTTTTTGTAAATAAAAGAATAAAGTTGAATCCACCCTAAGTTTTCCTCAATTTCTAACGACGTCCCCAAAAAGGAAACTTCTCAACATCTGTTTCATCTAAAAAGAAACATGTCTCTGTTTGTTCATCTTCAACGTTATCGCTGCAGAACGGGACAAACTGACACACACACACTACCCCACACACACCACACACACACACACACACACACACACCACACACACACACACACACACACACACAAACACACACACACACACACACACACACCACACACCACACACACACACACACACACACAGTGTTTTCAGTCATTTAACGCTTTTTTTTTGTTAAGTACTTAATACCACATGTGTTCATTCATAGTTCTGATGCTTCAGTGATAATCTACAATGGAACTAGTCCTGAAAATAAAGGAAACTCATTAAATGAGAAGGGTGTGTGTGTGTGTGTGTGTGGTGTGTGGTGTGTGTGTGTGTGTGTGTGTGTGTGTGTGTGTGTGTGTGTGCAGATGAATTATTATTGAAGATGCTTATTTGTTGCTGATGATCTCATTTGTTTTATTATTTAATCGCTCCTGTGTTTTTTAAGACGGTCAACATTAAAACAGGAAGTTAATGAGTGTGTCTTGGTGCAGCTCGGGGCCACAGGCGACGTGATGACGGTGAAGAAGAAGGATCTTCATCCCAGAGACATCGACGCCTTCTGGCTCCAGCGTCAGCTCAGCCGTTTCTATGACGACGCCATCGTCTCCCAAAAGAAAGCCGACGAAGTCCTGGAAATCCTCAAGGTACGTCCGACGCCTCGGCTACGTTCGCTTAACACGTTCAACGGCAGTTAATCGCATATTCTCTATCTGTTCTGAATGTGTTTTAAAGGGATTTAAAACATGTCTGTCATGTTTTGATGCATGATGAAGGGGTTTTTGAGACTGTTCTGATCCAGAAGACTCGTTGTTTTTGGGACTTTTGCTGCCGTTTAATCCTCGATTCACGGGGCAGTCACACCTAATTGTTATAAGACCGGGAGAAACAGCTGAGAGACAGAGGGGGAGAGACATAGAGATAGAGAGAGACATAGGGAGAGGCAGAGAGAGACATAGGGAGAGGCAGAGAGAGACATAGAGATAGAGAGAGACATAGGGAGAGGCAGAGAGAGACATAGAGATAGAGAGAGACATAGGGAGAGGCAGAGAGAGACATAGAGATAGAGAGAGACATAGGGAGAGGCAGAGAGAAAGAGACAGGGGGGAGAGACATAGAGAAAGAGACGGAGCGAGGGAGAGAGACATAGAGACAGACAGAGAGAGACAGGGGGGAGAGACATAGAGAAATAGGGAGAGAAAAAGAGACGGAGAGACACAGAGCGAGGGAGACATAGAGACAGACAGAGAGAAAGAGAGAAGGTGAGACAGACACTCAGAGAGAGAGAGACATAGGGAGAGACATAGAGATAGAGGGAGAGAGAGGGACCGAGACATTTTTTTCAACATGCCTCACTTTTCGCTACATAAATTGCAGATTTTCCGCCTAAAATAATGCGGCGCTTGCATGATTTCATAATAAAAGTCACAAATATCTCAGCGGTGAAGAATGTTGCGTTCACTTCACACACGAGCAGCCGTTTTCCCTGTTGCCACGGGAACGTTATGAAGTGACTTAATTATGCAAAAAGACAAACAATCTCGTTTTCATCAAGCAGAAGTTTTTGCAATTTCTTCTTCCTCCTCCTTCTCTTCCTCCTTCTCCTCTTCCTCCTTCTCCTCTTCCTTTTCCCTCCTCTTCCTCCTCCTTCTCCTCTTCCGCTCTCTCTTCCTCTCCCTCCTCTTCCTCCTCCTAAGAGCGGAAAAGGAAGAGGAGGGTGGAGCAGGAAGAGAAGAAGGAGGATGAGAAATTGCAAAAACTGGAAGAGGAAGAGCGAGGTAGAAAGAGGAGGGGGAGAAGAGGAGGAGGGAGTGGAGGAAGAGGAGGGAGAGAGAAGAGAGCAGCGGAAGAGGAGAAGGAGGAGGAAGAGAGAGGGAAAAAGGAAGAGAGAAGGAGGAAGAGCGAGAAAGGAGGAAGAGAAGGAGGAGGCGACAGAAATTGGCAAAAACTTCTGTTGATGAAAAAAACCACAAATTGTTGTCTTTTTGCATAATTAAGTCACTTAAGAAAGTCCAGTGGGCAACAGTTGGAAAACGGCTGCTCGTGTGTGAAGTGACGCAAACATTTCTCACCGCTGAGATATTGTGACTTTATTATGAAATCATGGCCAAGCGCCATTCTTTTAGGCGGACAAAAATCGGCAATTTATGATAGCGAAAAGGTGAGGAGGTTGAAAAAAATGTCCGTCCCTATACTCTCCCTCTATCTCATGTCTCTCCCTATGTTCTCTCTTTTGTGAGTGTCTGTCCACCTTCTCTCTTTATCTCTGTTGTCTACTAGTCCCCTCGTCTGTGTCTCCAGTCTCTTGTCTCTCACTTTTATCTATGTCTCTCCCCCATTTCTTCTCTGTTCTTGTCCTATGTTCTCTAACCTCGCTCGTCTATTTCTTCTCCCAGTTCTCTATGTCTCTCCCACCCTGGTTTTTTGTTAGACTCCTGTCTCTACTGTCTGTCTGCTATGTCTCTCTCCCTCGCTCAGTCTACTTTTCTATAGTTTTTCTCTCCCCCCTGTCGATTTCCTCTGCCTCTCCCTAGTCTCTCTCTATCTATATGTCTCTCTCTGCCCTACCCTATGTCTATCTCTATCTCTATGCTCTCTCTTGCCTTCCCTATGCTACTCTCTATTCTCTAGTCGATCTATGCTCTCACTATGTCTCCTCTGCTCTCCCTATGTCTCTCTCTATCTCTATGTCTCTCCCCCCCCCCCCACCCCCCCCCACCCCCCCCACCCACCCCCCCCCCCCCCCTCCCCCCCCCCCCCCACCCCTCTGTCTCAGGGTTTATCCCGGTCTTCTACAATGAGGGGGTGTGCCCCGTGAAACGAGGATTAAACGGCAGCAAAAGTCCCAAAAAACATACGAGTATTCTGAATCAGAACAGTCTCAAAAACCCCTTCATCATGCATCAAAACATGACAGACATGTTTTAAATCCCTTGTAAACACATAGAACAGAAGAGAATATGCGATAACGGCGTTGAACGTGTTAAGCCGGAACGTAGACGAAGGGTCGCGACGTACCTTGAGGCATTTCAGGACTTCGTCGGCTTTCTTTTTTTTTTTTTTTTTTTTTCAGGAGACGATGCGCGTCGTCTAGAACGGCTGAGCTGACGCTGCGAGCCAGAAGGCGTCGATGGCTCTGGATGAAGATACTCTTCTTCACCGTCATCACGTCGCATGTGGATCCCGACGCTGCACCAAGCCACACTCATTAACTTCCGTTTTAATGTATGACCGTCTTAAAAAAACCCAGGAGCGAGTAACTAATAACACAATGAGATCATCAGCAACAAATAAGCATCTTCAATACTAATTATATGACAAACACACCACAACACACACACCACACACACACACAACACACACACACACACACACACACACCTTCTCATTTAAGGAGGTATTCCTTTATTTCAGACTAGTTCCCGTCGATTATCATGAAGCATCAGAACTATGAATGAACACAGGTGGGATAGTAAGTTACTAACAAACAAAAGCGTTAAATGACTGAAAAGATGTGGTGTTGGGGTGTGTGGGTGTTGTGTGTGTGTTGTGTGTGGGTGTGTGTGTCGTATGTGGGTGTGTGTGTGTCCCTTTTTGTGTGTGTGTGTGTGTGTGGTTGATGTGTGTGTGTGTGTGTCAGTTTGTCCCGTTCTGCAGAAGATAACGTTGAAGATGAACAAACAGAGCCATGGGTTCTTTTTAGATGAAACAGATGTGAGGAAGTTTCCGTGTGGGGACTTCGGTAGCAATTGCAGGAAACGTAGGGGGTGTTTTTTTGTTCGATTCAACTTTATTCTTTGTTTACAAAAACTACGGGGCCTTCAAAGAAATAATCAGTTTGTTCTGAGAGTCTTTTTAAAGTTTGGATGAATTAAGGAAGATGTTCTTTTTGTGAAGCGTGCTGTGTGTGTTTTCAAAAACCTTCGAGGATGACGCATGTAGACTTGATCAGCTCTTTTTTTTTGAAGAATCCGCGAGCTATTTAAACCTTTCTCTCTGTACGATCGTTGAACCTGCTTCGCGATGCAGTCGCGCGTGTCCCTCAGGCGCAGATGTGCCGTCAGCTCTGTCGGTATGATTGTCTGGCCTGCCCCATTTCGTGACTGCCCGTTACCGCCGCCCTCGACGGAGCTCAGCCCGTTCCTTCTGCCCCTGTAGATCAGATGTCTTCATCCGAGTGCAGATCCCTGCGACCCTATGCTGACTGGACGGGGCGGCCGTTACTGACGCGCACGCGATACAGCGTACCGAGTCAACACCGCACAGCGTGAGTCGCGTTTTCCCACCTCGTCTCATTGCCCACCTCTTGCGCTCAGCTGTCTATACATCTGACAGCGTCCGTTATTCAGACTGCACTGAAGGGGAGTGTCGCACCCGCCTCAGATAGCGAGCACTCAACATTTCTTGCTCTCACTCTATTGGTATATCTGTATTACTTATTTTGAGTCCCATACCATCAGTCTTATTTGAGAAGTAGGGTACTAGTATATGTATGTACATTCTAGAAATACTGCAGTATTAATTAGGCATGGGTTAAAACTACCAGAATTGAGGGCGTAAAATGTGTAAAGATTAGAGATAAAAAATATTAAACGAATCTTGTCTGTATTAAGTTAATTTGCTTTAAATGGCAGTCCAGTGTACTGGTCTGAGGTTATGCGTCAGTCACAAATCCCCATGCATAGATCTAGATATGTACGGCCTTAGATATCGTGAGACTTATTATAGTACGGCCGTTACTGAGTTTCTGATGGTATCCCGGCGTCTCTGACC
>NW_022605607.1:140890-145814 GCF_008692095.1 Etheostoma spectabile | reverse complement strand
CCTCCTCCTTCTCCTCTTCCGCTCTCTCTTCCTCTCCCTCCTCTTCCTCCTCCTCCTCTTCCTCTTCCAGTTTTTGCAACTTCATCGCATCAAATTTGCATAAATATCCCTCATATTCCATCTCATTCCTTAACAAACGTGTCTCATGATCCTGGATGTTTCTGGAAGGACCGATGGTATCACAGGATGAGGTTGAACCTGTGATGAGTTGCCATGGCGATGCGGATACTTCCTGTCTCCTCTGAGTTTGTCTGTGTGTGTTTGGGCAGACGGCCAGCGACGACCGGGAGTGCGAGAACCAGCTGGTGCTGCTGCTCGGCTTCAACACCTTCGACTTCATCAAGATCCTCCGCCAGCATCGCCGCATGAGTAAGTACTGGTACTGGTACTGCAGTAATCTGAGTACTATTACAGCCTGGTGTTAGTACTGGTACTGCAGTAATCTGAGTACTATTACAGCCTGGTGTTAGTACTGTTACTGCAGTAATCTGAGTACTATTACAGCCGGGTGTTAGTACTGTTACTGCAGTAATCTGAGTACTATTACAGCCGGGTGTTAGTACTGTTACTGCAGTAATCTGAGTACTATTACAGCCTGGTGTTAGTACTGGTACTGCAGTAATCTGAGTACTATTACAGCCTGGTGTTAAGAGTATTATTATTTATATTTTTAATCTTGTTCTTCCAGTCCAGTACTGCACGATGCTGGCAGTAACCTGAGTATTATTATTATTACTATAATTATTATTAATAATAATCCCGTTCCAGTCCAGTACTGCACGATGCTGGCTGTAACCTGAGTATTATTATTATTACTATAATTAGTATTAATAATAATCCCGTTGTTCCAGTCCAGTACTGCACGATGCTGTCTGTAATCTGAGTATTTTAATAATAATTAGTGTTAATAATAATCCCGTTCTTCCAGTCCAGTACTGCATGATGCTGGCTGTAATCTGAGTATTATAATAATAATTTTTATTATTAATAATAATCCCGTTGTTCCAGTCCAGTACTGCACGATGCTGGCTGTAATCTGAGTATTATTATTATTATTATTACTATAATTATTATTAGTAATAATCCCGTTGTTCCAGTCCGGTACTGCACGATGCTGGCTGTAATCTGAGTATTATTATTATTACTATAATTATTATTAGTAATAATCCCGTCCTTCCAGTCAAGTACTGCACGATGCTGGCTGTAATCTGAGTATTATTATTATTATTATTATTATTACTATAATTATTATTAGTAATAATCCCGTCCTTCCAGTCCAGTACTGCACGATGCTGGCGAGCGCCCAGAGCGAGGCGGAGAAGGAGCGGATCACAGGAAAGATGGAGGCGGATCAGGAACTCTCAAAGATCCTGTACCAGCTGCAGGAGACGGAGAAGGAGGACATCATCCGGGTAAGACCTCTCGCTTATCAATTTACTCATGTCTTCTAGAGCTGCACAGTTAAGCACTATGTCCAAACTGCAGGGGGGCGTCCAACCATTGTTAATGAAGTGTTGTGGCGCTGCAGAGACGTCCCGGACTACAGACTAAAGACAAAATCGGTTTGGTAGATCTTTGTAAAAAAGAGAGAGAGAGACAGAAGGACGGAAAGAGACAGACGGAGTGAGAGAGACAGGGAGAGAGAAACAGAGGGAAAGAGACACAAGGAAGAAAAAGTCTTTGTTTGGTACGGATCCTTGTAAAAATCACACTATGAATCAATTTCATTTTTTAGATTTTAGTATTTTTCGGTGAGAATTTTGAGTTAGAAAAGCAGAAATTAGGAATTATTTAGTGTCAATGGGTCAATTTGACCCGAGGACATGACATGACTGCTAATATTTTACAAAATTATAAAATATTCCCACATTTAAAAAGCGGACCTCAAACAAGTTATGGCAACTAATGGATTAACCCTCGCAGCTCTAGTGATCTCATCACATCTGTTTTTGGTGTTTTTAGGAGGAGCGGTCTCGCAGGGAGAGGCTGAGGAAGTCTCGTGCTGATGACGCCATGGACATCGACCACGGAGAGGTAAAGCATCTTAGTGTATTGTCTCAGGTTGGATATGGAGGGAAACACACTTTCACCAGATTTATACTCATGAGTTTTTTTTACAAACTTATAGATAATTTGAATGAAGTGGATGCAAACTTAGCTTGTGACTCCGACTAGGCCGACCAAATAAAATAATAAATAATCACTACTTTTAGCGTGTATAGAGCAGCATATCTCCACCAGACTCCATCTAAATAATCACTACTTTTAGTGTGTATAGAGCAGCATATCTCCACCAGACTCCATGTAAATAATCACTACTGTTTAGATGTATAGAGCAGCATATCTCCACCAGACTCCATGTAAATAATCATCTTTGCGTGTATGAGCAGCATATCTCCACCAACTCCAGTAATAATCACTACTTTGTGTGTATAGAGCGCATATCTCCACCAGACTCCATGTAAATAATCACTACTTTTAGCGTGTATGAGCAGCATATCTCCACCAGACTCCATCTAAATAATCACTACTTTTGGTGTATAGAGCGCATATCTCCACCAGACTCCTGAAAATAATCACTACTTTTAGCGGTATATAAGCAGCATATCTCCACCAGACTCCAGTACATAATCACTACTTTTAGCGTGTATAGAGCAGATATCTCCACCAGACGCCTGAAAATAATCACTACTTTTAGCTTGTATAGAGGCAGCATATCTCCACCAGACTCCATGTAAATAATCACTACTTTAGCAGTTGTATAGAGCAGCATATCTCCACCAGACTCACTGAAAATAATCACTATTTAGCATGTATGGAGCAGCATATTCTCCACCGACAGCATAATCATCCTACTTTACAGAAGAGCAGCATATCTCCACCAGCAGACTCCATGTAAATAACCACTACTTTTATAATGCACTCTAACTAACAAAATAAGAATCACTACTTTTACCACAGCTCACTAAACTATATTAGCGTGTTATTAACAGCATTTTAGCGTGTAAGACACAGCATATCTCCACCAGACTCCTGAAAATATCAACTTAATCGATGCACTACTAAATCCATATAATCACTATTTACTGTATAGAGGCAGCATATATCTCCCCAGCTCGACTCATGTAAATAATCATACTTTAGCGTGTATAGAGCAGCATATCTCCACCAGACTCCATGTAAATAATCACTACTTTTAGCGTGTATAGAGCAGCATATCTCCACCAGACTCTGCTACTATAAGCTAACCCAAGATTACTACACTGAAGTCGCCATGTTGTTGTTGTCTGTCCTGCAGTCGATGGCCCCCAGACAGCTGCTAGACCTGGACGACCTGGCCTTCACCCAGGGGAGCCATTTCATGGCCAACAAGCGTTGCCAGCTGCCGGACGGCTCATTTCGCAAACAGCGCAAAGGTTACGAAGAAGTCCACGTGCCTGCCCTCAAACCTAAGCCCTTCGCTGACGATGAGGTTGGTTTTTATGTCTCGTTACGGAAAACTTAATCGGCTCTAAATAAAAAACGCTCTGGGATGTTTGCATTTCTCTAACCCTCGTTAACGTTGACGCTTTTTTATCAATGTTTTTAACTTTTTCTCACATTTTTGTCCCTTTTTTTTCCCCAACACATTTTTCAATGTTTTTTCACCTTGGTCAATTTGCAAGTTTTAGTTTTTTTTTAGTCAAAATTTCAAATGAAACACCTTTTATCAACGTTGTGGTCGTCTTTTTCGACCCTTTTGTGTTATTCCCCCGAAGTTTTTGTCACTTTTTCAACATTTGTCAACTTTTTCTGAGCCGTGTGAAATTTCTGTGGGTTTCCCCAAATTTTTAAAGGTCTTTTCCCCTACTTTTGTCACTCTTTTTGGGACATTTTTGTCACTTTTTTAAAACATATATCACACGCAAGTTATTTTATCAATTATTTTTTTCTCCAAATGCTTTGAAATTGACACAAAAAAAACAATTTCAATAAAAGGACTGAACTGATTATTATTTAACTTGTGAGGAACGTTATTGGGAACCATCTGTTACGACCTGTTTTAATTTAGGACTAACCAATTAATCAATAACATCCACCAGTTACCAATTAATGTAGTTATGTCCCGGACGAGCCCCCAAATGTTACACCATCCACATTACTTTTGTAAACAATTTGCTTGGAAGAAACCCAAATTTCTGACATAGAAACTTTTTGAAAAGGGGTCAAAGAAAGGGAGGGAAGAGATTAACCCTGAAAAAATCATGAAGAATCACTTCTGTTGATCCAGGCTAAATGGCCTAAATTTGATGCCAAAGTGTCAGAGATGAGCAGCGTGTAGATGTGTCCATGTCCTTCATTCAGCGTCTTATTGTGTCTTCAGGTGCTCGTCTCCATCGACAAGCTGCCCAAGTATGCGCAGGCTGGATTTGAAGGATTCAAAACCCTGAACCGCATCCAGAGCAAGCTGTACAAGACGACCCTGGAGACCGACGAGAACCTGCTCGTGTGTGCGCCCACGGTAAGCAGACTTTAGGTCAAAAAAGGTTTCTGACAGGTTTTTCCTACATTATCCAGGTTGTTACGTATCAATTAGCTGACACTTTTATTTAGAGAGGCCACAATTATTAGCCCCCCCCTTAAGAAATTATACAAAACTCCTAAATTCTCCATGGAAATGACCATGAACCATTGTGTCGTCTTCCCGTCAAGATTAAAAATCAACACTTTTGTTGACGCTTTTTAAAAAACTTTTTCTTGTTTTGTCTCTTTTTTTTAACACTTATGACGCTTTTTTCAATGTTCAACACGTAACACTAACTTATTATCTTTAGTTTTACAGTTATTTTTGGAATTTATGGTCAATCATGTTGCCCCCATGTAGCCCCCCATGTGCCCTCATGTTGTCCTCATGTTGCCCCATGTACCCCCATGTTGCCCTCAT
>NW_022605607.1:135225-140093 GCF_008692095.1 Etheostoma spectabile | reverse complement strand
TGTCTAAAAATTCCTAATTTCTGCCTTTTATAACTAAAACCGTAGGTTAGTTCCTATAAATGAGGTTTGGGGCAACATGGGGACAACATGGGGACAACATGAGGGCAACATGGGGACAACATGAGGTTTAAGAAAAAGTGTTTATAGTGTAGTTGTTGTCAACATAACTAAGACAAAATGTCCACTAAGTTTGATTAGGATATGTTATTGATGCACTGAGTTGAAACAAAAGGGCAAAAATGAGAAAAATGATTAGCCCCCGGGCCATTAATAGTCCATAGTGGACAACAACCTCTTAGTAGTTTTTTACTAGGTTGGCACAGGTCTCCTGAAGTATTTTGGCCCATTCTTCCATTGGAAATTGTTCCAGGTTGTCCAGATTTCTGAAGGTAAATATGGTGGAATAGAATAAAAGCCTTTAATGTCATTATACACAAGTACACAGTACCTGTGCAACGAGATTCAAGCAAAAGCTTTGGAGTGTTGACACAAAAATATAAAAAAACATAAGATAAGAATATAAAATATAAAGTAAAAAATATAAAGGTGAGAACTTGCAGAACACACAATCTGAACTTGTATGTTAAAATTTGCACTTGTAACAAACATCAATTTCAATTCAATTCAACTTTATTGTCATTGCACTGTCACGAGTACAAGCAACGAAATGTGATCCACATCTATCCAGAATTGCTATACAGGGTATAAATATTGTATATAATTTTATGTATAAGCAAATGTAATAGTAAGGAACTTTAAAATGTTGTGTAAAAATAAAAATATATAAATATAAATATGGGAGCTCTATGACAGATTTATACAGATTATACAGAGTATAAAGTATATGTATAATCAAAAAAAAAAATATTTTTTGAAGTCACACAAAGAAATTAAAACAAGGGCTTGTTAAATAAAATAATTTAAAAAATCTGAAATTTTAAATTGGAATTTGACCTTGTAGAAAATATTCACAAATGTGTAGATTTGATATTTGCATGAACACAATGACAGCAGCGAGCAAGCGGCGCAACATTTACTTGTGTACATTTTTTTTCTCTCTGGTTCATTTTTCAACATTTCTTTAATACAAGCTCTTGTGTTTTTTTTTTCTTTTTCTTTTACTGTTATTTTTTTTTTTTTAAATTTGGTGGTTTCTTTGTGCTCGCAGGGAGCCGGTAAGACCAACGTGGCTCTGATGGCGATGCTGAGAGAGATCGGGAAGCACATCAACCTGGACGGCACCATCAACGTGGACGACTTCAAAATCATCTACATCGCCCCGATGCGTTCACTGGTACAGGAGATGGTGGGAAGTTTCAGCAAGGTGAGCCACAGCTCTTTATATCGTATACATTCACCTTACGTTACTGTGTGATTAATTACTTTTAAGGGGCTCCCATCATTTTTGGGGCCAATCACCGGTTGCTGGAAGCAGAATTTGTTGATACTGATCACTGGGTCTATTTATCATGTCACATATTTTAACATATTTTCATTTAATAGTCTTAAATACATTGTATATGTATTAAATTTAACAGAAGATAATGTATTGTGAATTGTCAACTGTTGACTTTTATTGACAGGAAGCGTTCAACATACTACTTCCTGTTAGCAACGCACCTTAAACAGCTTTAATTGTTAATTTACATAAATTTATAGTGACAATTAAAGGTACAGTGCAGAGCAAAGGAAACAAAATCAATTTCTGATTTATTCTAACCATTAATTTTCTTTCTTTCTTTCTTTCTTTATATCTTTTTCTCTTTCTTTCTTTCTTTCTTTCTCTTTCTTTCTTTCTTTATATCTTTTCTCTTTCTTTCTTTCATCCTTTCTTTCTTTCTAACCTTTCTTTCTCTCTTCCTTTCTTTCTTTCTCTCTTCCTTTCTTTCTAACCTTTCTTTCTTTCTCTCTTCCTTTCTTTCTAACCTTTCTTTCTTCCTTTCTTCCTTTCTTTCTAACCTTTCTTTCTCTCTTTTTTCTTTCTTTCTTTCTCTCTTTTTCTCTTTCTTTTTCTTTTTTCTCTCTCTTCCTTTCTCTCTTTCTTTCTTTCTTTCTTTTTCTCTTTCTCTTTCTTTTTCTTTTTTCTCTCTCTTCCTTTCTCTCTTTCTTTATTTCTTTCTTTCTTCCTTCCTTTCTCTCTTCCTTTCTCTCTTTCTTCCTTCCTTTCTCTCTTCCTTCCTTTCTTTCTTTCTTCCTTCCTTTCTCTCTTTCCGCAGCGCTTGGCCAGTTACGGCATCACGGTCTCTGAGCTGACGGGGGACCACCAGCTCTGTAAAGAGGAGATCAACGCGACTCAAATCATCGTCTGCACCCCCGAGAAATGGGACATCATCACCCGGAAAGGGGGGGAGCGAACCTACACCCAGCTGGTCCGGCTCATCATCATCGTAAGTGTAGACCAAGACCAAGAGTAGTGTAGACCAAGATGTTATTTATCTCCCAGGTCTTTCCATAAAGAGCAGGTCTAGACCAGGATTCTGGGATGTTATTTATCTCCCAGGTCTTTCCATAAAGAGCAGGTCTAGACCAGGACTCCTGGATGTTATTTTCTCCCAGGTCTTCCATAAAGAGCGGTCTAGACCGGACTCTGGGATGTTATTTATCTCCAGGTCTTTCCTAAAGAGCAGTCTAGAAGGACTCGGGATGTTATTTCTCTCAGGTCTTTCCATAAAGAGAGGTCTAGACCAGGATCTGGGATGTTATTATCTCCTAGGTCTTTCCATAAAGAGCAGGTCTAGACAGGACTCTGGGATGTTATTATCCCCAGGTCTTCCATAAGGCAGGTCTAGACCAGGACTCTGGGATGTTATTTATCTCCCAGGTCTTTCCATAAAGATCAGGTCTAGACCAGGACTCTGGGATGTTATTATATCTCCAGGTCTTTCCATAAGAGCAGGTCTAGACCAGGATTCTGGGATGTTATTTATCTCCAGGTCTTTTCATAAAGAGAGGTCTGACCAGGATTCTGGGATGTTATTTATCTCTCCCAGGTCTTCCATAAAGAGCAGGTCTAGACCGGATTCTGGGATGTTATTATCTCCAGGTCTTCCATAAAGAGCAGGTCTAGACCGGACTCTGTGTCTGCTCCTGAACCCAAACTGGAACCTGGTCAAGGGCTCGGTTTCCGGGCGTTCCCCCCCCCCCCCCCCCAGATGTGAGTGCAGGTGATCTAACGTGAACCTCTGGTGTGCAGGATGAAATCCACCTGCTGCACGACGACCGCGGCCCGGTGCTGGAGTCTCTGGTGGCGAGGACGATCCGCAACGTGGAGCTGACCCAGGAGGACGTGCGCCTGCTGGGCCTCAGCGCCACGCTGCCCAACTACGAGGACGTGGCCACCTGCCTGCGCGTCGACCCCGCCAAGGGACTCTTCTACTTCGACAACAGGTACGGGACATCAACGGGAACGAGTGCAGGGCGGTTCCTGACTCAGATAGGACCCTTTTGGTGCTGTTCTTTCTCTGTTCTCATCATTTTGGGCCCAGGTGGTTTTCCCTCGGGGCTGCCTGGGGGAGCCAAAAATTCCTCTTTTCAGGGGAAAAAGTCAGTTTACACAGTTGCCATGGCAATGATAGACCTAAAAATTTTATTTCTATGAGAAAAATCTGAATCGGCTTTATTTGCCAGGTATGAGGACGCATACGAGGAATTTTGCTTTGGATCGTATTGATCACAATGCACTGACACATACAAGACAAACAATATATACACACTAATAAATACACTAATGTATACACACTACACAGGTTGAGACAATAGTGCAATGAAGAGTGCAAAGTATCCTGGAATAAATAGTATTATGTTAATATACTGTATAAGTATTATATTACAAAATGAGTTTTATATATATATATACACACACATATATAAAACTAGCTACTTATTGCTAGAGTGTTTAAACCAAAATAAAATACAACTATACTATATATAACTATAATAAGCTTTTGGTTTGGAGACGTTCTTTAACCGCAACGTGTTTTCATTTCTCTTCCTGTGTAGTTTCCGTCCCGTTCCTCTGGAGCAGACCTACGTCGGCATCACAGAGAAAAAGGCCATCAAGCGTTTCCAGATTATGAATGAGATTGTCTATGAGAAGATCATGGAGCATGCTGGGAAGAACCAGGTGAGTCACCTCTGACCTGTTCTCCCCTCAAGAAAGAAACTATGGTAGGGCTGTAATGGAGAGTGTCCAATGTTAAATGTTAGTGTACCCCAGTGGGCTTATTTACTAGCTACCTAAGGAAAGATCCAGCACATAGACGGTACCTCAGTGGGCTTATTTACTAGGTACCTAGGGAAAGATCCAGCACATAGACGGTACCTCAGTGGGCTTATTTACTAGGTACCTAGGGAAAGATCCAGCACATAGACGGTACTTCAGTGGGCTTATTTACTAGCCACCTAAGGAAAGATCCAGCACATAGACAGTACCTTAGAACAATGTTACGCGACCCATGTCTACTCATTTTACAGTTTAACAACTAAACTAAATGCTGGAACTTTACTATGTTTTTTTAATGTTTTTTTTGAGCGGTGGGCCTGTGCACCCGGCTGGAA
This sequence comes from Etheostoma spectabile, assembly GCF_008692095.1. Taxonomy (NCBI): domain Eukaryota; kingdom Metazoa; phylum Chordata; class Actinopteri; order Perciformes; family Percidae; genus Etheostoma; species Etheostoma spectabile. The sequence continues at coordinate 135,536 of NW_022605607.1, read as the reverse complement.
AAGTTTTAAACAGTACGGGAATACAGCGTCTACTACAGCACGCAGAGTTTTATTATTATTACTATTATCATCATCAGTGTTCCTTTTGTCTCCATCAGGTGCTGGTGTTTGTCCACTCCAGGAAGGAGACGGGGAAAACCGCCCGGGCCGTGAGGGACATGTGTCTGGAGAAGGACACGCTGGGTCTGTTCCTCAGGGAGGGGTCTGCCTCCACCGAGGTGTTGAGAACTGAGGCGGAGCAGTGCAAGGTGAGCAACACTCAAACCCAAAACTCATCAAATTCAACGTGTCTGGAGGGCTCATTGGGCGGG
>NW_022605607.1:134895-135215 GCF_008692095.1 Etheostoma spectabile | reverse complement strand
GGGGGGGGGAGTCACCAGGCGCCTCCCGATATCTATCATCACGATACTTACGATCCGATATTATTGTGATTTTAAACATATTGCAATATTCTACGATGTATTACAGTTTAAAACCTTTTTTTTCCCAACTTCTAATTTTTCCCAATTTCTAATTACGTCCCCAAAAGAAACATCTGTTTCATCTAAAAAGAAACAGATTGTTTATATCACTTCAATGTCATCGCTGCAGAATGACCAACACATACATAATATATAATAACAGATCTAATCTTGGTGCCTGTGTATTGAAAATATCGCCATACTACGCTGTATTGATATTC
>NW_022605607.1:134110-134885 GCF_008692095.1 Etheostoma spectabile | reverse complement strand
CAGTATCTTTGGAGGCATTTTAGACTTTTAACCCTCGTGTTGTCTTCCCATCGACCTGCAACTTTGTGTCTTTCTGGGCCGAAATGTTGACATTTTTATGTGTTTTTTCCCATTTTTTGGTCACTTTTATTTTGTTTCTGTAGTTTTTTTTTAACAAGTTTTGGTCACCTTTGGCGATTTTCCCCATTTAGTTTGGTCGCTTTTTTCAGCGTTAAAAAAAATGTTTTTGTTGAATTTTTCCTGCGTTTTTGAAGCTTTTCCAACATTTGTCACTTTTTTCAACGTGCTTTGGTCATAGTTCAGCATTGCTACTCTAAATATCGCGATACGATGCTGTATCCCCCCCCCCCATGCTCAGTCCAAACCCTGGTAGCCTTACACCTGAACCTCCTTTTCCAGAACCTGGAGCTGAAGGACCTGCTGCCGTACGGCTTTGCGATCCACCACGCCGGGATGACCCGGGTGGACCGTACGCTGGTGGAGGATCTGTTCGCCGATCGCCACATCCAGGTCCTGGTGTCCACGGCTACTCTGGCCTGGGGGGTCAACCTGCCGGCACACACCGTCATCATCAAGGGCACGCAGGTGTACAGCCCGGAGAAAGGCCGCTGGACCGAGCTCGGAGCGCTGGACATCCTGCAGGTGAGTCTGCTGGGACTCGTTTATTAATTAACCCTCCTGTTGTCTTCATGTCAACATGGAAAATCAACACTTTTGTTGAGGTTTTTTCTTACATTTTGTCACAGCGTTGTGTGGAATAAATCATGTTATTTTG
>NW_022605607.1:133948-134100 GCF_008692095.1 Etheostoma spectabile | reverse complement strand
AAAAGAACATTGATATAGGACAACATGAGGACAGCATGAGGACAGCATGAGGACAACATTTGGTCAACAAGGGAACAACATGAGGACAACATGGGGACAAAATGAGGGCGGCATGGGAACAACATGGGGACAACATGGGGATAACATGGGGA
>NW_022605607.1:131756-133938 GCF_008692095.1 Etheostoma spectabile | reverse complement strand
GGACAGTTAGAGGGCAACATGGGGACCACATGGGGACCACATGGGGGCCACATGGGACAACATGAGGGCAACATGAGGGCAACATGGGGACAACATGAAGGCAACATGGGGACAGCATGAGGGACAGAGGGCAAGATGGGGGCAAGATGGGGACAACATGGGGGCCACATGGGGACAACATGGGATAATCTTGCGGACAACACCTTGGGACAGTATGAGTGAAACAGGTCAACATGGCACCCTGAGGGACAGTTAGAGGGCAACATGGGGACCACATGGGGCCACATGGGGGCCACATGGGCAACAACATGAGGGCAAAATGAGGGCAACATGGGGACAAATGAGGGACAGGGCAGATGGGGCAACATGGGGCACATGGGGACAGCATGAGGGACAGAGGGCAAGATGGGGGCAAGATGGGGGCAAGATGGGGGCAAGATGGGGACAACATGGGGGCCACATGGGGACAACATGGGGACAACATGAGGGACAGCATGAGGGCCAACATGAGGGCAGAATGAGGACAACATGGGAACAGCATGAGGGACAGAATGAGGGACAGCATGAGTGACAACATGGGGGCAACATGGGGGGTAACAGTAATAACAACCCTACTAATTGCGTGTCCCTCCAGATGCTGGGTCGAGCCGGCCGTCCCCAGTACGACACCAAGGGGGAGGGGATCCTCATCACGTCCCACGGAGAGCTGCAGTACTACCTGTCCCTGCTCAACCAGCAGCTGCCCATCGAGAGCCAGATGGTGGCCAAGCTGCCCGACATGCTCAACGCCGATCGTCCTGGGCAACGTGCAGAACGTCAAGGTTAGTGGTGACCAAAGACCCGTAAAAACAAAGACCCCTAAAGGAACTCCCAATGCATCTTGGGAGAGCTAGAGAATACAGAGAGCACGGAACTAGCGGCAGAAATGAGCAAAAACGTGATGATTATGGATTATTACCAAGTGGAGGAATCTTGGATGTAACAGTTTGGATTTAATGCTCATCGTCCTTGAAAAGGGCCCAAGTTCTAAGCTGGATAGAACCCCCCCCCTCCCCCCCCTAGAAAGACCCCAAAGAGACCTCCGGGACCGCTAGCTCGTTAGCTTTTAGCTGCAAAAATCGGTAAGTTTCAGTGTTTTATGGTTATTAAATGATTTGAATTATGAATCAGAGAATTGCTGTTATCAACCTTTTTTGGCGCTTTTTCCAACATTTGTGGCACTTTCTTACCAAGTTTTCGGCTCTTTTTGACATTTTTGTTGTATTTTCTGACATTTTAAAGACCGAACGGTTAATCAATCATTCTAGAAAATAATCGTCAGATTCATCTAAAATGGAAATAATCGATAATTGTAGTCATAGCAACACAGACAGACCGACAGACTTTTTTCCCGTGTTCTTGTCGCTGTTATCGACCTTATTCCATCTTTTTTTGACGTTGTTCCCCAACATTTTTGGCATTTTCTTACGAAGTTTTGGGGTCTTTTTCACATTTTTCTCTATTTTCTAACATTTTATAGACCAATCGGTTAATTGATTATTCTGGAAAATATTCGGCTTGTTACTTTACTTTAATTACTTTGACTTGTAACAGAGTATTTTACCAGTGTGGTATTAGTACTTTTATGTATGTGTATGTAAGTAACGGATCTGAATACTTCTTCCCATGTCTCCCATTCGTTGTGTCAGGACGCCGTGAACTGGCTCGGCTACACCTACCTGTACGTGCGCATGCTCCGCAACCCCACCCTCTACGGCGTCTCCCATGACGACCGGGCCTCAGACCCGCTGCTGGAGCGGCGCCGGACGGACCTGGTGCACACGGCGGCCAACGTCCTGGACAAGAACAACCTGGTCAAATACGACAAGAGGACCGGCAGCTTCCAGGTGTTTACATCTAACGCTATCCTTCAGATTCTGCTTCCCTTTAATACTGATGCTTCACTTACGTGTGTGTGTGTGTGTGTGTGTGTGTGTGTGTGTGTGTGTGTGTGTGTGTGCCACACACACACACACCCACACACACACACCCACACACACACACACACACACATCACACACCACACACACAAACAAACCACGACACACACAACACACACACACACCACACCACACACACACACTAAAACGTAAGTGAAGCATCAGTTTAAAGGGAAAGCAGGAATTGAAGGCTTAGCGGTAGA